>NW_024070192.1:38778916-38851049 GCF_014754425.2 Oryx dammah | reverse complement strand
GTGTGTGTGTGTGTGTGTGTGTGTGTGTGTGTGTGTGTGTGTGTGTGTGTGTAGCACTCAGCCATAAAAAGGAAGGAAATAATGTCATTGCAGCAACATGCATGGACCTATGTGGAATTTAAAATAGGACACAAATGAACTTAACTATGAAATAGAAACAAACTCACAGACATAGAGAACAGATGGATTGAGAGTTTAGAGGCAGCAAATTCAAATAGTTATAGAATGGACAAATAACAAGATCTAACTGTATAACACAGGGAACTGTATTAAATATCCTATAAGAAACCAGAATGGAAAAGAATATGAAAAAGAATATATATATAAAATGTATAACCGAATCACTCCGCTGTACACCAGAAACAAATATGGCATTGTAAGTCAACTATACTACAATTAAAAAATAATAATAATTTAATTAAAAAAATAAAAATATGAATTTATAAACATATTACTTAAAAAAACAAATAAAACACCTAATGGAAGACAGAGATCTATAAAACATTAATTATAACTTTAATGAGGGATACTCCCTAAAAAATGCCATAAATTACATTATCAAATTGTCATTGTTGCTTTCATTTTAAAGACACACAGTGACGCTAATCCCATAGAACAATTTGTCTTCCGTTCAAGTAGACTTCCGGTCTGAGGTGGTAACATCCAAACTAGAAGTGTGCCACAGTAGCAACCCCTCTGAAGCACCCTCAGGTCCTGGGGCCCCATGCACACCATGGCACACAGGAAGCTGGTAGTTTCACTTATAAGCAATGACTTCTTCCCAAGTCATTCAGAAAAGAGCTGAAGACTAAAGACAGAGGAAGATAAATGGGAATTTTAATTAAACCCTGAAGGATGAGTCCTCCTATCCCGCCACCTTTGACTCATTCTTAGCAGACAACCAAGCCTCCAACTTCAAAGAGGAAATAGACAACATGAAAAGGCCCTCCTTCACCTTCCTCCTACAATACTCACGATCTTACCTGCACCCCCAATTATCCCTTCCTCTTTTCCCTCAAGCACAAGAGGGAGCTCTCATCTCTTTTTTCCACTATACTCTTCACCTGTGCTCTGGGTCCTACTCCTTTCTCATCATTTGCAAGGACATTTCCCTGCCATCTACCTCCTTTCTTTCATAGGTCTTCAACCTATTTATCATTATGTCCCTTCCTCGAGTAGCTCAATCAACTCTCTCTCATGACTTCAGTATCATCTATAAGATGATGCCTTCAAGTATCTTCACCTCTGGCCCAGATCACTCTCGAGTTTCAAATATTTGCTAGTCTCTAAGTATCTGCACGTCAATGTCCTACAGAAATTCCAACATGTCCAAAACTAAACTCATCATATTTTTCCTAAAACCAATTCCACCTTTATTCTCTATCTCAAGAACTGGACCAGTTCACCCAGTTCTCAAGTCAGAAACCTAAATGCTACTTCCCTCAGCTCCCATGCCCAATTAAGCCCTTTGGATTCAACCTCATTAATATACTCTGTTCACTTTTCCTCATCTACAAAGCCATTTCCTGGTTCAGTTCCTTCTCACATCTCACTTGGATTACTATTGCACCCTCCTGCCCTCCTTATTTCTAGTTTTGCTGCTGCTGCTGCTTCTAAGTCACTTCAATCGTGTCCGACTCTGTGCAACCCCATAGAAGGCAGCCCACCAGGCTCCCCCATCCCTGGGATTCTCTAGCCAAGAATACTGGAGTGGGTTTCCATTTCCTTCTCCAATGCATAAAAGTGAAAAGTCAAAGTGAAGTCGCTCAGTCATGTCCGACTCTTCGCGACCCCATGGA
The DNA here is from genome assembly GCF_014754425.2 of Oryx dammah. Lineage (NCBI taxonomy): Eukaryota > Metazoa > Chordata > Mammalia > Artiodactyla > Bovidae > Oryx > Oryx dammah. The sequence goes on along the minus strand of NW_024070192.1, from coordinate 38,849,250 downwards.
CTGCAGCCTACCAGGCTCCTCCATCCATGGGATTTTCCAGGCAAGAGTACTGGAGTGGGGTGCCATTGCCTTCTCCATATTTCTAGTTTTACTCTTCTCCAAACTTTCCACAAAACATCCAGAGTTCTATTTCTAAAATGCACACCTGACATTTCCCTATTTAAAGCACTCAATGGCTCCCTATGACTTTCTGGGTAAAAGGCCAAAGTCTACTTATTGTATGACCTTTCAACACCTGGTCCCAGCTCATCTCGCCATCCACTGTATACATTTTGCTCTCAGGGCACGATAAACCCGCCATTCTCAATTTACCAACTACTGTGCCCTCTCCCTAGTTTCAAAAATCCCACCCAGAATCCTAAAGCATCATACTGATGACTATGAACCCAGGGCAGCAAAAAACTTTTAATCCTAAATTCATCTTCATGTAGAAAAACTTTCACTAAATTCTGTGGTGCCACACAGTGGTGAAAGAGGGAAGCGCATAGTAAAGATAAAGAAAATGTAGGTGGAGGACGTGTATAGAACATCAGGGAGCCTGAAGTGGTCTGATTCGCTGAGATGAATGGGAAATGTCTACGCAGTGCTCCGTGGCGGCATGCACCAGACTCTCACGCCTACTCAGCTAGTCGTGCTCATGACATCGCTTCCAGGAACTTACATCGCTGGGGCTCAGGCTGCCCAGCCCATCCTCCTGCTCAGAATCCTTCCCAGACTCAGTGCCCTGGGAGGACCGGGGATGGGATGGATGAATCCAGATCTCCAGGCGAGTGGTGTCATCTCCTACATGCCGGAAAGTGGATTTCTTCCCTTTCCGCCACTGGTCAGGGCTCAGCTCCAATTCTTCATGTTGCTTCTTTTCCATCTGTTCCGCCTGTATGACATACAAACACGTAAGCTCAGACTCTCCTGGTATTCAGCCAATAAAGAGAAGTGCTCATCTCACCTGAGCTTGTTTGCTAAGAACTGTAAAAAGTAAAGACTTAGCCATAGTTCCAGAGTACAAAGTATCATCTGTTTTGTCTCATAAGTTACTTATTTTGTAAACCAGATGCTGTGGAACACGTATACCCAAGGGCCGTGGAGTGCTCTCCTAAAGATGAGTTTGGTTCTGCACAGAGAATGACTCTATAGCACAGACCAATGGCACCCCTTGAGGACAGTATTAGTCATTTCCTAAAGGACACAGAGATAGTAACAGAAATGCATTCTTCTAGAAGAAATGATTTTGCCTGCATCCCTACTCACCTTCCGTTTTGTCTCTTCAAACAAGCTCATGAGACTCTCCTTGGCAGTCAGGATAGGGTTGCTGGCAGCTAAACTGCGCATATAATAATAGACAGCATCCAGCTTCCTCCTCTGCAGAAAGAGGTCAGAGACACTGAGTCAACCAGTTCTCTTCCAGACTCCAGCCTGAGTCAGCCAACCCAGGAAACCCTACCATCCCTCCCAAGCTGTAAGGAATTCCAACAAGAAAATGAGAAGGCTACCCATAGGAGAAGCCACGGTGCTGACGGCAGAGCCCTCTTCTCACCCAGGACCGTGTCTAACATGCAGAGCTACTCTCAAAGCCACACACTCAGAAGCAGGGGAGAAGAGTAAAAAGCCTCACAAAATAGGGAAGCAATTACATTTTCTCTTTAGAGAAAGAAAATGGTCAGCCTGTACTAGTTATTATTATATTTAAATTATAAATAACAATGGCAATATCACTGATTAAGCCTAACTGTGAGGCAAATGATGAGCACTGAAACAGTATTTCCGTTTCTGAAGGAAATAAGAAAAGCTGCCCAAGGAAACCCAAGGAAACTGCCCCGCAGACATTATTATTCCCATTTTAATGATGAGAGACAGGAGCTCCGGAAGATTATTATGTAACTTGGTCAATAAGGTCTCAAAGCCAAATCTCTGATAAGCTAGTATTTGAACCAAGGCCTCCCTGGCTTCTAAGTTCATGTTTGCACTACTGACTCTACTGAGAAAAGGAAACTATTACTCAATGCATTCAGCAAATAAACACTTCAAGTCCAACTGTACAACCCATTAATAAGGAAATCAAAGGGAGAGGGTTAGAAGGAAAGAAAATCAAAAGCCTTCCTATCTTTCTATCATATACGTCTTTACCCTTCCCTGTCTCAAAATGTACCTAGACTACTACTTCCTTCTCTCCCCCGCAACTACTTACTCTTAAAAAAGTCCCACCTTATTCTGAGCTCAACTGCCTGAGCGTGAATTTGGTCCTGCCACCTATTATGTATAAGCCTAAGAACGTCAACCTAGAAAAATTTCCTTATCTGTAAAATGAAGATATTCACCAACATATATAGCTCCTGAAAAGAATAAAATTCACATAATTACACATTTAAAGGAATATCTGGTACATGGTTTCAGTCAGTTAAATGGAAGCTATCTTGTATGTTATTCTAATTATGCCACTCCCTTGATTTTACAGTAATTGATCAGTCCGACAATGATTTTTTTCATATTTTAACATCTCTGAAGTCAAGACACAACTCACAATCAATATCTACCATCATCTTACTTTAGCTCACATTTTTCTTTCTTAGTGACATAGAAAATTATGTCTCCAACAATCAACTGCATCATATCCTATCAAGTGAAATTTGTATTGTTGTCTGTACACACTTGTCTTCTCAATGTTTTTTTTTTTTCAGGACAGAAATCATATCAAATTACCTAGCAAAACACTGCACAGCATGTCCTCAGCAAATACTTGGGATCCACTGAAGGAAAAGTTATAGAAAAGTTGAGAAAGTGATATTAAAAGACAATTAATTGCGTTAAGACAGAGAAAGAAAAATAGGGACATAAGAAAAGAATCTGCAAAGAGTACTAACTTAGGTCAGAGGTCCATGAAAAAACACATAGCAATTTAATTTGTGTGGCAACAAACCACTGAGGGAAGACACAAGATTAATACTCAAAAATCAGTTGTATTTATATATATTAGTAATGAACAATCTGGAAAAGAAATTAGGAAATAATTCATAATAGCATCAAAAATAACAACACGCCTTATTTATACCTTAGGAATAAATTTAACCAAGGAAATGCAAAACTTTTAAACTGAAAATGACAAATATTTCTGAAAGAAATCAAAGAAGACCTAAATAAACGGAAAATATCCTGTGTTTTCGCAAGAAAAGACTTAGTACTGTTAGGATATAAACAGAGCTCAAAGCCCTCTAAAGAGTCAATACAATCCTTATCAAAATCACAGTTGACTCTTTTGGCAGAAAAGAAAAAGTCGATCCTAAAATCTATACGGCATTCCAAAAAATCCCAGACAACCAACCAATGTTGAAAAAGAACAAAGTTGGAAGACTCACATACCCCAATCTAAAAACTTACCACAAAGCTGCAGTAATTAAAACAACATAGTACTCGCACAGGAGAGAGAACTGAGAGTCCAGAAGTAAATTTATCATATATCAACTGACTTTTAAAAATACTAAGACTATTTAATGGGGAAAGAATAATCTCAACAAATGATGCTAGGGGAATTAGACAGCCACATGCAAAAGAATAAATTAGACCCTTACTTCACACCATAAATTAACCAAAAATGGATCAGTGACCTAAACAGAGGAATTAAAACTATTAAAGAAAAGAAGATTTCTGTATTTTCATCTAAATAAATAAATAAGAAACCTTAACTTTTAATTTGGTTAAGCGTTTCTTAGCTATGACATCAAAAAACAAGCAACAAAAGTAAAAATAGATAAACCACACTTTATAAAAATTAAAAACTTTGTTGAAAGGCCACTATCAAGAGAGTGAGAAGACAACCCATAAAATGTGAGAAAATATTTATAAATCACCTATCTGATTAAGGTCAGACTACATAAAGAACTGCTACATCTCAACAATAAGAGAGACAACTCAGTTTAAAAATACGCAAAGGATTTGAATATGCTTTTCTCCAAAGAAGATACACAGATGGCCAACAAGAACATAAAAAAACCAGTACGCATTAGGGAAACGCAAGTCAAAACCACAATGCCATACAGCTTTGAAGGTTATTAGGTTGGCTACTATTCAAACACACACACACCCAACAAAAAGTAGTGTGCTTTAGCAAGGACGGAGATAAACTGGAATCCTTGTGGGACTGTAAAATGGTACAGCTGTTGGTATGGTGATTCTTCAGAAAACTGAAAATGCTATTGCCAGATTACCACATGATCCAACATCTCCACTTCTGAGTATATGCCCCAAAGAATCGAAAGCAGGGTCTTGAGGAGGTATTTGTACACTCATATTCATAGTGGTATTATTCACAATGGTCAAAGGTAGACATGTCCACTAAGAAATGAAATGAAAAACAAAATATGGTATATACACAACTGAATATTACTCTGCCTTAAGGAGAAAACTGACATGAGCTGTAACATGGACGAACCTTGAGGATTTAATGCTAAGTGAAATAAGCCGGTCACAAAAAGACAGATACTTCTTGATTCCATGTATATTCAGTAACTAGAGTACACAAGGATGAGATGGCTGGATGGCATCACGGACTCGATGGACGTGAGTCTGAGTGAACTCCGGGAGATGGTGATGGACAGGGAGGCCTGGCGTGCTGCGACTCATGGGGTCACAAAGAGTCAGACACGACTGAGCGACTGAACTGAACTGAGAGTACACAAATTCACAGAGGCAGAAAGAAGAAAGGTGGTTACCAATGGCCAGAGGGAGGGGAGAACAGAGAGTTGCTGTTTAATGGGTAGAGAGTTTCAGTTCTGTAAGATGAAAAGAGTTCTGGAGATTAACTGCACAACAGCGTGAATGTACTCAACACTACTGAAACATTACGCTTTTAAAGATGGCAAATCTTGCTTTCTGTAATTACAGTTGAAAAAATTTTTTGCTCAGGTTTGATAGTAAACAAAACTCTGTAAACCAACTATCCTTCAATTAAAAACTAAATAAGTTAAAAGAATTTTTTTTAATTTTCTTGATTTTAAAAAAATGGGTAAAGGACTTGAACAGACTAATAAGCATATGAAAAGATGCTAAAATCATTGAACATTAGGGAAGTGCAAATCAAAAGTGAGCTACCACTTCACACAAACTGATTGTAAAGTTTACGTGAAAAGGCAAAAAAAAAAAAAAAAGAAACATCCAGGATAGCCTACACAATACTGATACTACCCAACTTCCAGATTTGCTATAAAGCTAGCAATGGCAACCTACTCCAGTACTCTTGCCTGGAAAATTCCATGGACGGAGGAGCCTGGTAGGCTGCAGTCCATGGGGTCTCAAAGAGTCGGACACGACTGGGTGACTTCACTTTCTTTCTTTCTGTAGCTCCTTTTGGAGAAGGAAATGGCAACCCACTCCAGTGTTCTTGCCTGGAGAATCCCATGAACAGAGGAGCCTGGTGGGCTACACAGTCTGTGGGGTTGCAAAGAGTCGGACACAACTAAGCAACTAACATACACACACACACATAGTAATCAAGATAGTGTGGTACTGGCCAGAGAATAAACAAGTAGATCAATGAAACGGAACAGAGAACCCAGAAACACACCTTCACAAATACAGTCAGTTGATTTCTGACAAAGGAGCAAAGGCAGTTTAAAGGAGAAAGCAGAGTCTTTTCAGCAAATGGTGTCGAAAACTGGACACCCACATGCAAACCAATGAATCTATACACAGACATTACACCTTTCACAGAAATTAACTCTAAATGGACTACAGACTTACATGCAAAATGTAAAACTCTACAACTCCTAGGAGACGACAGAGAAGAAAATCTAGGTAATGTGTTTAGCCGTGCCTTCTCAGATACAACACAAAAAGCACAATCCATAAAAAAAAGTTGATGAAGTTCTTAGATTTCATTGATTTTTAAAAACTTCTGCTCTGTGAAAAACACTAAGAAAATAAAAACTACAGATTGAGAGAAAATATTTGTAAAACACGTATCTGATAAAGGACTGGTATCCAAAATATGTGAGCTCTAAAAACTCAACAATAGGGACTTCCCTGGTGGTCCAGTGGCTAAGATGGCAAGCTTCCAATGCAGGGAAGCTTAGGTTCGATTCCTGGCCAGGGAACTAGATCCCACAGGCCACAACTAAAATATTCTGAATGCCTCAAGGAAGATTGAAGACTCTGCATGCCACAACTAAGACTCAGCACAGCCAAAAAAAAAAAAAAAACAACAATAAGAAAACAATCCAATTTAAGAATGGGCAAAAGATCTAAACAGACATCTCACCAAAAATACACAGAAGGCAAATAAGCATATGAAAAGATGCTGTACATCATCTGTCATGAGGGAACTGCAAGTTAAAACAAAGCCTAACGCAAATAGGATTCTGCAGACCTATTAGAAAGCAAAATCCAGAACGCTGACAAGACCAAATGCTTAAAAGGATCCACAGCAATAGGTGGGAATGCCAAATGTTACAGCCACTTTGGAAGACAGTTTGACAGGTTCTTCCAAAACTATATATACCCTAACCACACAACCCAGCAATCACACTCCTAAGTAGCTATCCAAATGAGTTGAGAACTTATGTCCACAAAAAAAGGTACACACAAATGCTTCTAGCATTTGATAGTCAAAACCTGGAAATAGCCAAGATGTCCTTCAACAGGGGAATGGATAAACTGTGGTACATCGATACACTGGAATACTACTCATCAATAAACAAAAAGAGCTATCAAGTCACAAAAATCCCTCTAAGTGCTAAATGAAAGAAGGCAACATGAAAAGGCTACACACAGTAGGGTTCCAACTATATGACATTCTGGAAAAGTCAAAACTAGAGAGACAGTTAAAAATATCAGTGACTGACAGAGGCTTGGGGGAGGGCAGAGGGATAAAGAGGTGAACCGCAGAGCACAGGGTATTATTTTTAGGGCAGTGAAAACATTCTGTGATCCTGTAATGGTGGACACATGTCACTATACATTTGTTTAAAGATAATAAAAGTGAACCCAAGTGTAAGCTGCAGACTTTAGTATTAATAAATGTACCTGTACTGGCTCATTAACTATAACTAATGTACTATACTAATGAAAGATGTTATTAATAGGGAAAACTGAGAATTGAAGAAGTAGACAGGAACTCTCTGTACTTTCTGTTCAATTTTTCTGTAAACCTAAAACTGACCAAAAAAATTTTAAAATATAGTAAAGAAGAAGAAAAAAAAAGTCCCCAGGTAGGGAGGAAGGAACCACAATGAGATATCACTTCATACCCACTAGGTTGGTCATATTCAAAGCAATGAAAAGTAATAAATGTCAGCAAGAACATGAAGAAACTGGAACTCTCCTACACTGCTGGTAGAAATGTAAAATGCTGCAATCACTATAAAAAATAGCTTGGCAGATTCTCAAAAAGTGAAACATAGAATTACCATTTGACCAGCAATCTCACTCCTAGGTACAGACCATAATTAATGGTCAATTTTCTTACATGAATTTTATCACAATTTTTTTAAAAGCCATTGAGGGGAAATTTTTAAAATATATTTTCTAGTTAACAAATAAGACTAAAGGGGAGAGAAAAAGCCACAAAGAGGGGCAAAAAAAAATCTCAACACATATGAAAAAGAGAATAGGACAGAGGTAGAAAGCAGAGAGAGAAATTCATAGATTCCACAAGAAGTGTTTCCTTAAACCACATTCCTTATTAACAATGTCAATCCATAATTAAAATGTTAGGAATTTTTTATTTTTGTGGAATAAAGGATAAAAATATCAATTCAAACACTGTTTATGTGGGCAATGAATTTTATAGCATTAAGAAAACTCTCCCTGCCAATGAACACGTTAACTGCTTCTTATATTTAAACCTTCGGTACCTACAACTGGCCCCTCCCCCTTGAAATCAGTTTCCTTTCTAGGGGCTCCGTCAGATCCCAAGGCTCACTGAGAGAGCCACATTTAGAGGAGTTCAGCAAGATCAGAGAGGTACGATTTGGCATTTACTGTGTTTCTGCTAAAGATTTCTAAGGTGAAAAGCTCAGATGAATAAGGGGATGATCTGGGGAAAGGAAGGAAGGATGTACTTAGGGCTAGCGGGAGATACAGGGAGCCTTCCTTTCCTTCTAGAGATGAGTAACCTAGTTCAACCCAGGGAAGGGAAACAAGACAAGATTCAGAGCAGAAACCTTGGTCAAAAACAAAAGAGTAATGTTTGACTGCCGCATAAGCATTCCCCTGGGAACTTAAGTGTAGTGAAAGTGGATTCAACTGAAGTGAAAAGTCCCTCACAACTTACCTCTGAAAGCAACAGTTAACAAAAGGAGTTTGAGGATGGCAGACAGAAGGGAGTACACTTTGGGTTGGGTGTTCAGATGAGTTCTAGTTTCAGGAGCTGAGCTATCAATATCCATATATCTTACATAATGCCTGCAAAATACTTCCCCATCCAAAATTTCTTACCGTATACACAGCCAGCAGAGCCAACTGGTTATAAGGGCGCCCATTCTTCGGAGCAATATGCTGGGCCTTCAGGTACCAACTAGAACAGAAAAACAATTTTTAAAAAATGTTTCTATATTAACACCTTCCCAATTTATCACCTGATAGCCCTTACTACTTAAGCTGTAACCATCGAGTAGTAGAGCATGAGGCCTACGGGAGCACCTGCAGGACGTATATACAGGACGCAGTTCAGGTGGGCCACTGCTCTTAACAGGGCCTAGGTTAAAGCCACACAGGGGAGAAGAGTAACGAAGAGGCAACAGTACCTGCGTGCCTTCCCATAATTTGCCGTGTCGTTGGCTTGCTCCCGATACCTGGCAATATCTCCTTGGCAAATCATACATCGCTGGGCACTGATCAAGGCATATTTTACCTTCAGGAGAAACGACCAGTTAGCAGCATCTACCCAAGAAACTCTAACTTCAACCCCAAAGGACAGGGAGAGGGTCAAAATCACAGAGCAACATTAATAAGGGACCAGCAATCCTCAACAAAGTCCAGTCAAATGGAAAAAACATTCTGCCTGTCTTTGTAGTAGCTGGGTAACCTCAACCAAGTCTCTGGGACTCAGCTTCTCCATTGGAATATAAAAATGCCTATCTCACAGGGAAACTGGAGAGAAAATGTGTAAGAATACTTTAGGAATTATGAAGTGATATACAGGGATTTCCCTGGCAGTCCAGTGATTAAGACTTAGCACATTCACTGCTATGGGCCTGGGTATGATCCCTGGTTGGGGAACTATGATTCCACAAGCCATGCACAGTGATATATAAACAGAGTATTAAAACTGTTGTTTGTTCTTTCCTTTCCATCCTTCCATCATCTTTCTCTCCTCAAACTATTAAAATAACTGTATTGTGTTACTGCACTCCATCTCCTTTGCAGGACAACAATAATTCCCTAAAACAGTAAGTTACCCTTTTCCAAACACCCACAACATCGAGGACTGGGAATACTACATGTATGTTTTCTCACTGATGGGCCTGGCATCTGTCCCTCAAAGAGAAGACAAGAGTAAAACTTTAACTACCCTAAGACATGAGCTCAACCAAAAAACCTTCTTAAGGAACATCACTTCATAACATGTATATGCTGTTACTACATACTGTTAGGAGCTTCGCTGGTGGCTCAGCAGTAAAGAATCAGCCTGCCAATGCAGGAGACATGGGGTTTGATCCCTGGGTTGGGAAGATCCCTTGGAGAAGGGAATGGCTACCCACTTGAGCATTCTTGCCTGGAGAATTCCATGGGCAGAGGAGCCTGGTGGGCTACAGTCCATGGGGTTGCAAAGAATTGGACAAGACTAAGCAACTAACACTTCACATGGCTAACATCTTGGGTCTTCAGCCTTAGCTTAACCATGACTTCCTCAGGCTTCTATGATCCGCTAGGCCCCTTTATACCTAAACCACACCCCCACAACATCCTTTGCAGAAATCACTACACCTGCAGTTACTAATCCAACACCTGTTGTACTCATCCCTAATCAACACTTGTACTCATCCCTAATCATCCCTAAATCAAACTGGGACCACAGCGTTCCTGTTCCAGGCTGAATGATGTGTGCCTAGAATGGCACCTGGTGCGTAGGAGGGACTCAACAAGTACTTGATAATTAGTAATACAGCTTCTGCATGGCAACTGATCAGAAAGAGCAGAAAGGCAAGAGGAAGCCTCTGCTCCATGAATCACACTCGTTTCTCTAATGAATTGACCTCTTACTCTCCCTTGGCCCTTTCCTCTCAACATGTAATTACGCTAAAGTCTCTCCAAGCTTAAAAGCAAACTTCTCTTGGCACTATGTCTTTTAACTACTAACTTCCCTTCCCTCCTTGCCTTCACAGCCTTCTTACAAGAACAGCCTAGGGTACCCTCTCATTATATCTGCTACCCTACTTCTCATTCACTTCCATCTGGTTTCCATCCTCTCCAAGTAACATAACTCCTGATAAGGTCATCCAACCCAACCGACACTTTTCAGCAACTGTAACATGTGGGGGTTTTTATAGCGCTTGACCATTTTACCCACCACCACCCTAAAATCTGACTCCCTGCTCTCAGGCTGGCTCTCCTAGTTTCCCAACTTTATAGGTGGTGTGTGTGTGAAGTCGCTCAGTCGTGTCCGACTCTTTGCGACCCCACGGACTGTAGCCTACCACGCTCCTCTGTCCATGGGATTTTCCAAGCAATAGTACTGGAGTGGATTGCCATTTCCTTCTCCAGGGGATCTTCCCGACCCAGGGATCGAACCCAGGTCCCCCACATTGTAGACAGACACTTTACCGTCTAAGCCACAAGGAAAGTCATTGACAACTTCTGAATCTCTATAACCACTCCAGCTCTTTCAGAGCTCCAGACACACTAAAACATTCATTTATTCATTTCCAGCTCCTCTACTCAAGCTGATTCAAAACAGAACTAACTTCCTCCTTCCCAGCCTCTCTTCTAGGGCACAAAATGTGGGGAGGATCTGGACTCCTCCTCACGCCTCCAATCTCGACATTCACACTGAACCAGCCGGCAATTCAATGCTGCTCCCTACAGTCTTCCAATCTGTCTCCTCTTCACCTGCACTTCCTCTACCTCAGTTCACGCCCACACCCGTCTCCTACCTCCACTCTTGCCCAAACTCATCTAATTGCTGAGTGATTCCCAAGAATATATCTATGCCATCCATTTGCTAAAAATCAATCAATAGCTCCTCACTCCTTTCAGGAAAAAAATCCAAAATCTTCAGCATGACACGTAAGAGTTTATGATCCATCCCTTCCTACTTCATTAACTTTACCTCCTCCAACAGCCCAATCCACATTACAGACATCAGCATGCTGACGACTTCTACTTTCCCAACAAGGTGTGGTCCTCTCACTGTGCCCTGTTTCTAAACTGCCCCTTCCACTCCTAGTCATGTTTCAAAACTCAACCTGACAGTCGCTAAGAAACCTTCTTTGACCCCCCTTCAGTCTATAGCAGACCCAATGCCCTCTACACTATATACATACCACTACTACAGTATTTATGATGTTACATTACAACTGTTGCTTTAACTTGTCTGTTCCCCCACAGGGCTATACCTTTCATTCTTGTATCAACACCCAGCACAGTGCCAAGCACATTCAGTTCAGTCACTCAGTCATGTCTGACTCTTTGTGACCCCATGAATCGCAGCACGCCAGGCCTCCCTGTCCATCACCAACTCCTGGAGTTCACCCAAACTCACACGCATCGAGTTGGTGTGAACTCCTGGAGTTCACTCAAACTCACACTCATCGAGTTGGTGATGCCATCCAGCCACCTCATCCTCTGTCATCCCCTTCTCCTCCTGCCCCCAATCCCTCCCAGCATCAGAGTCTTTTCCAATAAGTCAACTCTTCGCATGAGGTGGCCAAAGTATTGGAGTTTCAGCCTCAGCATCACTCCTTCCAATGAACTAACACTAAATAAATGCTAAGTGAATGAATAAATTTAAGATAAAGAAGCTGGCTTACTGTCTTTCGTAATGGCTTGCTGCGAATGGCAAGACCGTCCATGTAGTCCTCCAGTTTGAACTTGTAAGTGACCTGCAGCTTCTGAAGCAAACTATCAAAGAAGTCACTACCCTATAAAGAGAAAAAATAAAAATCAGCCAAATCAGCCTGTTCTGATTCATTCTACCCAGAAACTGGGGCAAGTAACCCTTTCACAGTTCTGCTATTGTTCAGCCAGCAGATGTTAAGGGAGGTATGTGCAGTATTTAGTGGCCACCAACTAAACCCAAGACAAATTGATAGCATAAGCCGTTCTATGGTTTTAAAGACATGAAAACACACACAGGATCTGCCTGGCAGTCCAGTGGTTAAGACTGAGCTTCCACTGCAGGGGGCATGGGTTTGATCCCTGGTCAGGGAACTAAGATCCCACACGCTGTAAGGTGCAGTCAAAAACACACATACACATGAACACACACTCCAGGTAAGACATTCAGAAAGCTTCCAAGCTCAAAACTAACTCCACCTGTCAGTTAAGTTATAGTGTCAAGGAAGCAACAGAGGTAGGGTAGGCCTAAACTCAAGAAAAGAGCATAAAGTTTGTGGTCAAAGTTCTATTATAAAACATAGTATTTTGGGTGGTAAAAACTCAACACAACTAAAGGATGCTGAAGCCTTTTTCCTGAGGGCATAAAGATGATGGTTTACCTCATCCAAGAGCTCCAAAAGTCTGTTCCGAATCTGTTCTGGGTTCTCAACATTCGGATCCTTGAGAAGCTGCCTGAACTTCTCAATCACCTGATAGAAAGCATTCTTCCACAGGATCTGATCCACATTCTGATTATCAGAGAACTCAATATCTAATAGAATACAGCGCTCATATAGCTGCAGCAGTTCAGCTCTGGAATAAAATACATGCAACTTCTAGCTCCAAATATACCACAGGAAAGGCTAGACCCAAGACCTGAGGTTCCTACAAATCACACACCTTCCTTAGCAGGAAATCCAAAATGCCACCAGGTATAGCTCTCACTCTAGCTTCCATTCTGCACAGCAGAATGTCATTCTGTAGACAAGTTGTCTAGGAAAGTAGTTCTTCCCCATATACCTCTACCTGAATTTAAAAGCCAAAGTTAATAGGGTACATGCTGTTTATTTCTTGGCACTTTAGAAAGTCTTTCCTTTTCCATATCCAGAGTCCATGCTCTCTTAAAAGATCTTTTTTCTTCTTAAAAAGTGGGAAGCACAATCATTTCTAGGACTAGAAACAAATTTTTTCTGCTCTGTTCTTTTTCTAACTTCCCTTCCCTTATAAAAATTAATGTGAAAGGGAGGTAATACCCGGGAGTTTATCTGGAAGGCTTCTCCCTTCCTCATCTTCGGGGCCCTGTACACCCTCAGCTTATTCCTACTCCCCTTTAGCCAGGATGGGACCCTCCCCCCCCTACCTGAGCTGAGCCATCTTCTCCAGGCCCTCAGGACTGATGCGGTCCCTGGAGAGCAGGTTGCTGAGCTGCAGTTCTTGGTTGTCAGCCACCCGGAGGAGCCGGTGCAGCTCCTGTTGCTGCATGTTCCTCACGTGCTGTTCCACCTCCTCAGGACTCATGGTGCTGGCAGGGAGAGGGCTGCACACATACTGTCCCGATGGAGCTGGGAAGCCCGGGTAGTAAGGCGCTGGGTACACACCGTTTGTAGGGCCCACTGGGTACTGCAGAGGGCTATAGCCTGTGTAAGGATACTGGGAGGCAGGGCCTGGTGCCCGGGGGTAATAATAGGGGTTGTCGGAGTTCTGAAACTTATAGTAAGAGGCTTGGGCCTGGCGTGAGTCACCCCAAGAGGTAGGGCTGACTTCATCATCAGTGTCCAGGAAATGTAGCTGCGGCGTCTGGCTCCTTAGAGCGGGTTTCTGTTCAGGATTGTTTGGGTCCCACAATCGTCGAGTGGTGCCTCCCCGGCCCCAACTCCGAGTTCCCTTGTTACCAGTTCCAAATAAAAGCCGAGGTCCCAAAGGCGTCGACTCTGGAGAACCGGCTGAACTGACCGACAGGGTGGTGTGGGCAGGGAGAATGAGAATGCCCCGGCCGCGACCCCGAAGCTCCTGTCTCAGGTTTTTGGACTCCTGCTTCTCAGAGCCTTTGCCCCCACTGCTCAAGCCTTTGTCTGGCTTTAACCTATCCACCTCTTCCCTGGCAGACCTCACCACTGGGGAATCTTTGTTCATGGTTTCTGCATCGAAAGTCACTCGAAGAGTACCTCGATTTTCTTTACCATTGCTTTTCTGCTCTCCCTCCCCTCGGCCAGACCAGCTTCTTTCTGAATGTTTCTTCCTCTCTGAGTTCCTCCGTGGTCCATCGGGCTCATCGATTCTGTCCTCATCCAAGGAGTCGGTTGAGGACATAGACACCTGCTTCTTCAGTCGAGGCCTCTCCTTGGTCCGATCTTGGCGGCGGCGGCGACTTCCACTGTCAGTCAGGCCAGCCCCCTCGGCGCTGTTGTTGCTCCCGGCCGAGCTGGTGCTGCAAGTGCGGTAGCGGTTCCTGCGTTTGTCTGAGCGGGAGTAACGCTTGGCAGAACCCAGCTTCCCCGGAGCCGAGTCTTCGATCGCCTTCTTCACTCCCTCCCCCTTTTCCACCCTCCTTCCTTTTTCTCCCCTTGCAGCCCTTACTCTGTCACCACTTAGGCTCTGTTCAGCCTCCTGTCTGTCTGGCTTGCTCACCACCTCCTCTTTCACATTTCCCCTACACTCATCTTCCTCTACCCTCAGTTGCTCTACCTGGTTGAGAATTTCTTCCTCTTCCAGCCGGCTGGTGGCTTCTTTGGTAACAGTCTGCAAACGCCTTCCCGGCTGATAGATCTGCATGTCTGGTTTCTTTGTCCTCTTAATAATCCTTAGGCTTCGATCCTCTTGTCCAACAGTCCCAGGAAAGGACTCCTGTGCCCGAATATTTTCTGAGTCTACAGGACCATTTTGCTGTGGGTTGTCTTTGCAGACATCTTTAATGAGCTGGGTACAATTTCCAACAGCAGAAGAATCTCTGTCATTAACAACTTCATTCTTCAATTCGTCACTCCCAGAGGGTTCCTTGATTTTAGGTCTGTTTCTTAGTCGGGAAAGACCAGGCTTATAGATTTCCAGATCTGGGCGCCTGTTATCTTTTCGCTGCCTGGGCTCCTTCATGTTTTCTGCCATGTTGGAGAGAGTGTTGGGGAGGAAAAGGTGGAAGAATAAAAAGGAAGAAGAAGAAAAAAACTGTCATTAAAAGTAAAACAAGAATTACACGTCCAAGTGTTCATACTGATAGGCAAGGAAGCAACTTTCTGCAGATGGAAATTCTACTAGGTTTAAGATATTTGTTCAGCATCTGGCAAAACTAAAAACTTAACTATATTGGAGCTACCTACACTTGAGTTAGGGAAACAAGGGGGAAAAAATCATATTCTTTTGATTTTTACCCAAATCATACTCGGATCCACAAGACCCTAAACTACCTCATCACTGTCAGAATAAAAGATCTCTGACCAGTTCTGCACTGGACTTTTTTTCTGCTATAGAGCTCTCAGCTCCATCGTGGTCTCTTCTGCCTCTAACATTTTTTATGGGGTGGTTGAGTCCTTTTAACATACTAATGGGGGAAGAGAGAGAAAATGAGGGGTATGCATATAACAATCCACAGTTCTGGATATCTCTGGAGAAAAAGTTTGCAACTCCAGTCACTGAACTTGGCCAGGACAATCCTCTTCTTGAGGCTTTCAACTACCCCATCGCATACCTCTGGTTGAAGCAAACAGGAAGCAGTTCCTTTCACACTCTTCATCTCCACTCATGCTCACTAACTCTCTAACAGCAGCCAGTAGAGCCATTTCAAGGAAACACTACTCAGACTATCATCATTAGAATACTGAGACTAACTGCTACTATGATGGAATATGAGAAGGAAAAAGTTCCATAAGGGAGCTTTCCCTGGAGGATGATGGAAGTATTGTGACATGCTCTCAAAACACCAAGGACTGGGGCACTCAAAAAGAAAACTGGACTTCAGAAACCACTCTCCAGGCTCCAGGAACTTGCAGAATGACAGATAAGCAAGTATCAATTTTCTGACCCATTACCTTTAGCTGTTAAGGGGGGAGTTAACTGTAAATAGCCACTAAACTGTTCAGTGAAGGAAGAAACAGGACTTAGTGAGATTACAGAGTATTCAAAATGGAATGCTGTAGAAAATTCTAGTATTGTTCTGTTAACACCAGTGCAAACAAGCTCGTAACAGGGGTCACATGCTCCAGTATTTACACCCATGAGTGTAACAAAATTGAAAAAGAAAAAACCCAAAACCCTGAAGTTTAAGATACCACTTCAGTATTTTCCAAAGTTTAAAAGACTGCTTCATTCACTTTGAATAAATGTAAAGCTGTTTAACTCCAGAATAACTCACCCTCAGCAGCCTTTGTAAGCTGGGGTGGGGGGGGGGGCGGGCAGAGAAGAAGAACCACTACCACTTTCCAGAGAGGAGAGAGAAAACAACCCGAATAGTCCAATTCCGATGGCCAAAGAAAATCAATTTCACAAACTTCGGCCGTAAGCCTGCAGAAACAGAACTACCATTCCTAAACGAACTCCCCTGACTAACCAAGGAGAGGTGAGACACTAGAATCTTCCCCGATGTTTTCCCAGTGTGGCTGGAGGCTTTAACTTGCAAGTTGGACATTCTCTCTGATTAAAAAAAAAAAATGCTCCCACACATGCCAAGGCCAAACCAGAGTACAATCAGCTTTCTGAGGTCCTGGATCCCTCCGGTGGCGCAGCCTTCAGAAGCCTGCCTTGCGGGAAAAAGTTCAGCAAGGAAATCCCAAGCTGTTGAACCTTTTCTTCTACAAGTCTCCAGCCCCTTCTCTCCAAGGGGAAATAAGAAGAGGCAGGCCTGCGGCTGACTCCTCGGGGAACCATACACTCCGGGGGCCCTCCTCCCCCAGACCCCGGCGCCCAACTCCTTGTCGCTTCCCCCGACAGCTGGGAACCCACGGGCTGGTGTGAGAGGGCCGGGGCAATGGGGAACAAGTCACCTTCGCCGTGAGAAACGGGGCAGAGACAGGAAGCCGGTCTGGGCTCTCCGGGAGGGGCCGGAGGCGGCGGAGCCCGACCCCACACCGGTTCTCAGGCTGGTAGGGAGGGGAGGGCCCGCCCAGCCCTCGGCCCCCGCCCCCACTGTTGGGGGAAGGGGCGGGGGCTCCGGAGCGCCGCGGACCGAGCGGGGAGGAGGCAGAGGAGGAGAGGGAGGCGGGGCGGGCAGGCCCAGCCCAGCAGCTGGGCGGCGCGACTCACCTCTGCTCCCGGCCTGTGGGGCCAGAGTGGCCAGTATCCCTCGCAGCTCCGACGCGGAGATCCGGACACGCTCCAACCCCTCCGCCATCTTCGCGGCTGCTGCTACAGCTGCAGCTACTCCGCCAGCGCCGCGCGCGCAGCCAGGAAACCACGACGGTCGGGCGGCGCGCGCGCGCGCGCTCACCCACCTCCCACCCTTTTCCCCTCCCCGTCCCGCTCTCCTCCCCAAACGACGGTGGCCGCACAGGGAGGAAAGGCGCCGAACGCACGCTCGGTCGCTCCAGAGGGACAGCTGGGCGGGGCCGGCGGGCGCCGCGCGTGCGCAGAGATGTGGTCAGAAAGGTGAGTTGAGGCTGGAGTTGGAGGCGCGGTGCCCGGGATGTGAGGTGAGGTTAGGCCCGGCCGAGTCAGGCCGAGCGAGGTGAGCGTTCGCGGCGGTGACTGCTTTTGCTGTCGTGGTGGCCGTCGAGGACACCGGTGCCGGCATGGGGCTCGGAGTCTGCCCGGGCCTTCTCCATTCGTCTTAGGCCAGGGTCTCTTCCCCACAAGCCCGTACTGGCGCATCGGGCTTTTACTTTGGGACCTTCAAGATCTTGGAGGGTAGTTGCTATTGTGCCCCCAACCCTTTTTTTTTTAAAGGTGATGGAACTGAATGTCAGGACCATAGCAGATTGCCCAGGATGACACAATGGATAATGGCCAGAGACTCAAAAATCTTTTCCTTTATGGCAGTCTATATCCCAAACTTCTTTTTTTCTTTCTTTCTTTTTAAAATACAGTATAGATGGCTCTTGCTGAGGGAAGGGTTGTGTGGAAATAAGTCAGGAGGTGTGATGAGGCGATTTGGGAATTTGCTGTATCACTGTGAGGTTTTGGAAAAATTACTTGACTTTCCTGGATCTCAGGTTGATTTCTTTTTGTTTTTGTTCTTTTTTCATCTTTGAAATGTAGCTGGTATTTTACTGTTTGTTCCTGAGCCTGTGTTCAGAACTGGTGAAACTCCCTCTTGAAAGGCTGCCTTCCTCCACCTCTTGCTCCTTCCCAGTGGCACACAGCCTATTGGACCTCTACACCATCAAAGAATAGTTACTAGTTACTCCTTAGACTGAGTGAGCGTAAAAGATATGAACAGTTTGACAGCTTACTCAGTTACTATTAGGTGGCATTCCCTTCCCCTCCAGAAGGCTAACCAGATGGAAAAAGTCAGTAGACAGGAAAAGAAGAATGGACAGAGCAAATGGCATGGCAGGCTTTAAAAACATGAAAGGAATAGGAAAAAATGTTTAAAACTAATTCGATATCACAGTGAAACTGGACAGAATGTTGGAACAGTTTTTTTTTTTTAAAGATGAAAAGTGTGAACAAAGCTTCCCTAGGATAAAGATGATCACCAAATTAATGCAACCGTTTCAGTGAACTGCAGATGAGATATGCCAAAAGTTAAAACTCAAAAAAATTTACCAGAATTCAGAGGGGAAATGTAATAGAAAGGTGGCTAAGTGGTAAAGAATCCGCCTGCCAGTGCAGGAGATTCAGGTTCAATCCCTGGCCGGGAATATCCCCTGGAGTAGAAAATGGCAACCCACTCCAGTATTCTTGCCTGGAAAATTCCATGGACAGGGAGCCTGGTGAGTTACACCCCAGGGGTCACAAAGAGTAGAACACGACCAAATTCCATGGACAGGGAGCCTGGTGAGTTATACCCCAGGGGTCACAAAGAATCGAACACGACCAAATTCCATGGACAGGGAGCCTGGTGAGTTACACCCCAGGGGTCACAAAAGAGTCGAACACGACCAAACACACACACATTGAGAGATGAAGGAGACATGGAGAATGGATCCAGAAAACTAAGAATCAAATATGACTTCAGAAGGTAATATTCAGAAGAAAATTTACTAATTTGATGGAAATTTTGAATTTAAAAGTTAATTTCAACTCTCAGATTTAAAGGGTTAATGAAATACCAGGTAAAAATAAATGAAAAGACAACCATATTTAGACCTGTATCACAATGAAAGCTGAGTTTAAAGAATTAAAATATGTGCTAATATATTTAAGATGTATTTTTTCAAACCAATTGCAGAGCAAGATACAGAGTATGGTTCTGAGAGCAGCAAAACCATTTATTGCAAATATAAGTTTCTATATATATCAAAAAGGATGTGGAAAAATACATACCAGACTTTTTAAAATGGTTACCTTGGGAATTCCCCGGCAGTCCAGTGTTTAGGATTCCTTGCTCTCACTGCCGAGAGCCCATGTTCAATCCCTTGTCAGGGAACTAAGATCTCACAAGCTGTGTGGTGTGGCCAAATAAATTAATAAATAATAAGCTACATATTCAATAAAGTTAGAAAATAAAAATAGAAGGAAGAAATAAAGATAAAATCATAAATTAAGGAAAAAGAATAAGACTTGGTAAATCAAAGCACTCATTCTTCAGAAATAAAGTAGACATTATATAATAGACACATTTCTGGCAAAAATTTTTAAAAATCTAAAAGACATCCTATCAAATGCTTCATAGGAAGTGCAAACTTAGCTCATCAGATTTCTGATTTTTCTCCTAAAATGTTCCTTTACCAGCCTTATATCTCAGTAAATTATACCACCATCTAAGTCGAAACCCGGGAGTTAACCTTCCTCTCCTTCAGTAACGCCATTCAATCCAATATCAAGGTATGTCTTTTCTCTCTCTGTAGTGGACATGTATGGAGTTTATAACTTCAGTATTTTTCCTTTTTCTCTCTTAAAAACTGCCCCTTACTCTCACTGATAGTACTGTGTCTTTTCCTTTTTCTGTTTTGTTTTTTCCTTTTCTCTCTTGCTGCTTCCCTTTGCTCCTATTTCTCCCTCAGGTGTATTTCAGGCAGTCATACTGTTTGGTGCACATTGTCAACAAGGCCTTTCTCTTTTTTCTTTTTTTCCTACATTCCAGTTCCCACTCCTGTTCCTTCCCTCTTCAGAAGCCACTCTAATGTGTTTGATGTATGTCCTTTGAAAATACATGTATCTTTGAATAAGATATAATATTGTTTTGCGTATCTATTTTAAACATGCATATTTGATATTGTATTCTAGAAATCATTGTTTCTTTTTCATGTTTTTGTAAATACTTCTAACTATTGCATCGTATTGTCTTAAATGACCTCATACTCTTGGCCACTGGTCCTAGGCCAATATGAGCCAACCAGAGTCCCTACCCAGAACTTTTTAAACCAAAACTAAGAAAACGAAGATCATGGCATCTGGTCCCATCACTTCAAGGGAAATAGATGGGGAAACAGTGGAAACAGTGTCAGACTTTATTTTTGGGGGCTCCAAAATCACTGCAGATGGTGACTGCAGCCATGAAATTAAAAGACACTCCTTGGAAGAAAAGTTATGACCAACTTAGATAGCATATTCAAAAGCAGAGACATTACTTTGCAACAAAGGTCCATCTAGTCAAGGCTATGGTTTTTCCAGTGGTCATGTATGGATGTGAGAGTTGGACTGTGAAGAAAGCTGAGCGCTGAAGAATGGATGCTTTTGAACTGTGGTGTTGGAGAAGACTCCTGAGAGTCCCTTGGACTGCAAGGAAATCCAACCAGTCCATTCTAATGGAAGGAATGATACTAAAACTGAAACTCCAGTACTTTGGCCACCTCATATGAAGAGTTGACTCATTGGAAAAGACCCTGATGCTGAGAGGGGTTGGGGGCAGGAGGAGAGGGGGCCGACAGAGGATGAGATGGCTGGATGGCATCACTGACTCAATGGACGTGAGTTTGAGTGAACTCCGGGAGTTGGTGATGGACAGGGAGGCCTGGCGTGCTGCGATTCATGGGGTCGCAAAGAGTCGGACACGACTGAGCAACTGAACTGACTGAACTGAAGAAAAAAAGAAAGCCCCCTCCAGTGTGGAAGCCATAAAATGCAAAACACAGGAGCTGTCAGCAGCCATGTGTCCTGCCATGTGGAACCAGCTGGTCTGCAGTGAAAAGAGTGAAGCCGACATGCAGAAAGCAGTGGAGGTGAGAAACAGTAAGTCCTGGAAAACCTCCAAGTCCCTGGTTCCACTTGTTCCTAATGTTCCATATTCCTGCCCTTTCCATGGTTCAACTTTTCTGGATTCCATGAGCCAATAAATTCTCATCGCCTCCATCTTTTACCTACGCCAGGTTCAAATTGGGGTTCTATCACTTGTAACCAAGAAGTCTAACTGATTATAATCTCCAAAATGTGTGTGTGTGTGAGTGTTTAATTGTAAAATACATGTAACATGAAATATACCATCATGACCATTTTTAAGTGTACAGTTCAGTAGTGTTAAGTACATTCACATTGTTGTACAACCAATCTCCAGAACTCTTTTCATCTTGCAAAACTGAAACTGTACCCATTGAACAGCTTCCATCCCCCTGTCCTCCCCACAGCCTCTTACAATTACCATTCTGTTTTCTCTCTATGAATCTGACTACTGTAGGTACCTCACATACATGTAACCATATGGTATTTGTCTTTTTCTGATTGACCTTTCAGTTAGCATATCCCCAAGTATCATCCATATTATAGCACAAGTCAGAATCTCCTTTTTTAATGCTGAATAATATTTCATTGTATGTATATACCACATTTTGTTTATCCATTCATCTGTTGATGAATACTTGGGATGCTTCCACCTTTTGGCCATTGCAAATAATACTGCTATGCACATAGATGTACAGATATGTCTTTGAGACCCTCATTGACTTATCTTGGGTATGTACCCAGAAATAGAATTGCTGAGTCATGGTAATTCTAATTATGGGAGGAACTACTATATCTTCCACAGCAGCTGCACCATTTTACATTTCTACCAACAGTGCACAAGGACTCCAGTTTTTCTATATCCTGCCAACACCTGTTATTTGCCCATTTGGGTTTTTTATTTTTTAATAGTAGCTATCCTCGTAGGTGTAAGGTAGTATCTCATTGTGGTTTTGGTTTGCATTTCTCTAATGATTAATGATGTTGAACATCTTTTCATGTGTTTGTTGGCCATTTGTATATCTTTTTTGGAGAAATGTCTATTCAAGTCCTTTGCCCATTTTTCAGTTGTTTTTTCCAAAATGTATCTTGAATGATTATTTTTCTCTGCCTCCACTTTGACCATCAAAGCCCCTGTTGTCTTTCATGTGGACAACTGTAATATTTCATACCTGGATTCCCTGATTCCAACTCTTATCTCCTCCTTTTCATTCATAACAGTGTAATGTAGCAAGTGACTTTTTGTAAATATGAATTCTACATGTCACCTGCTCAAAATTCTCCAGTGACATTTTTTTGTCAGAGAATAGTGGATTTACTATGTTGTGTTTCTGTGGTACAGCAAAGTGAATCCGTTATACATAAAATATATCCACTCCTACATTCTTTTCCCATATAGGTCATTATAGAGTATTGAATAGAGTTCTCTGTGCTATATAAAGTAGGTCCTTATTAGTTACCTAGTTTATATATAGTAGTATGTATATGTCCATCCCAGCCTCCCAATTTATCCCTCCTCCCTCCTTTTCCTCCCTGGTAATCTTAAGTCCAATGACATTTTATTACTCTTTCAAAATATTCTGTGAGTCATGGTCCCTTATAATCTAGACTCTGCCAACTTCACTTTCCTTATCTCATCACATTTCCCATTGATCACATTTTCAGATACATTGATCCTTTAGTTCTTGGAAAATGCCAAGCTCTTTCCCTCCTTAAAGCCTTCACATATTTATTATTCCCTCTACCTGATACACTTTCCCCACTACTCTGCCCATTCATCTTATAGGTCATAATTTAATTTTATTTCTCAAAAAAAAAGCTAATTATTCACAGAAAAATTAAAATTCACTTCTACATAGGGGGTCTTCATTGACCTTCACTGATCTAAAATAAAGCCTTTCAATATACTATCCTATCCTAATACACCTCCTTAAGTTAACACCTCAGTTATTGGCAATACATGTTTAATTGGATTATTTATTAAGACACCTGACCAATACATTGTAATCTTTATGAGAAGAGGAACAAGTCTACTTTTCTAATACTGTATCCCCAGATCAAACAGTATCTGACACATAGAAGGTGCTCAACATTTGTTGAATGAATATGACAGATACGAAAAACTTAGAAATATTAATATGTACAACTTTACACTAATAAATTTTAAATGAAGTGGTTTTACCAAAAAAAATTACTGAAATTAATTCCAGAGGCAATGGCAAATCCATATAAACCAGTAACTATGAAGTCATTGAAAAGTTACCAGAGGCATGTTTATAAGGTAAAGGCAGATTATTTGCAGATGGCATGATTGTTTAAACTGTAAAACTATTAGCTATAAGAAGATAATCTGGTAAAGTATTGAATTACATGATAAAAATTGTTTTCATATACATCATCAGTAAGCAGTTTAAAAATCTAAAAAATGCCTTCTCTCAAAAGCAACAAAAGTATGTTGCATTTAGGCATAAATTTAATCAGGTCTATACAAGGAGCAAATAAAGTATGATAACTTTACTAAGAAACCTAAAACAAAAGGACTTTACTAAATTAAAAGACATCCATTGTTAATGGATGTTGAGGTTCAACATTTTCAAATGTTAGTTATGACCCCAATTCATTTGTACATTGTACAAAGAAATTTCTAGCAACCTTGGTAAAGGATTTCTAAAGTTCTTTTGGAAGAACTGACATATGAGAAAAGCCAATAAATTTTAGAAATTTTAGAAAGGGAAGAACATAGTAATACTATTAAAGGAATTGGCAGTCTAATCAATGGAAAAAAATCCAGAAAAGCCCCAAGCATTAATAGAATTTTAATTTTTTTATAAATGTATTATATTTCACAGGAAAATTATTCAGTATAGTGTGTTAAAGATTTACAAAAGAATAAGTGGCCAATATACAGAAAAAATGTTTGTCACTTGCCGGGGTCCAGCCCCCACAGGATCCAGGGAAACCCGAAGGAGAAACGGCATCACCACCGATTGATTTACAGAGAGATAAGGAAAGAATGTTGAAGATAAGAAAATAGAGGCGAGAAAGAGGCTGATATTCCTTTGTTTACATAGAAAGCCAATAAAACTCCAAAGAGTTTCCCCTGTTCACGGAGGCCACAGGTGCCCGGTCTCCCGAGGGAGTGAAGACCCAGAACATCTTAAAAACCCCGGGCAGGTAAGTGAACGCAGGGAGCCACTATGCTCCAAGGGATCAGCCTGAAAAAGAGTGAGAGGGAGAGAGAGAGAATAAATGACACGGGGAGACCAAGTTGCTTCGGTGAGTGAGGCCCAATAGCTTTATTTTTAAAAGGTACTTTTATACTTTGCCTTATACCTAGAGGGAAATGAAAGAGGCAAATTCTTACAGAGTCAGCTGAAACATTCCAGCAGTTTTGCCCTGATCGAAACCAGGATTTTTACTGCAAACCTTTCCCACAAATGATGTTGTATACATTATCTTCTGGCTTTGGAGGCCTGTGAACATTTTATGACCCTCTTGATAAAGGCTGCTCAACCAGAAAACTTATTTTCCCTCAAAGTGTTTTTTCTTTATATTTCTAATCTATGTCAGCCTCAGAAAATGCCAAACAGAGTTACATTTCTCACAGAGCAAAAGTGCAGTGAGTTACAAGAAGAACCAATTAGCTCAAAAGTCTGATGTGGTTAATTTCAAGGCTATACTTGTTTTTCTTACATTCTGTTAACTAATGCATTCCCAGGTGCACAGTGGATAAGAGATATGGGAACTTAGCAACAAGCATTGGCCCAATAATGAAATCCTACACCAGCACTACTCTAATAACTTTTAACTCTTTGAAAGGCTCTATGTTTTAGCCTTTCTGTGCCTGTCACAGTTGGGGGGCTGTAAATAATCATATGCGTAGCTGCAAGAGTCTGGATATACCTGCCAAGCAAGCTAGAATGCTAACAGAGGGGGTTTGATTTGAAATATTCCTCTCATGTCCAGGAGACTTAGCTAGAGCCCTAAGTTGATTTTCTCCAGAGAAAGGTGGTCGGGGATAGCCCCCTGTATGTCAGGAAAGTTGGTGAAAGACACAAGATAGTAAGACAGACAGATTCTGGTGTTGGGGTAGATGCTCGAGAAGGCCCAAGGAGACCCTCAAGTCCTGAAGCCTTGCTTAACAGTTCTCTTCCACATGACCTTTGCCATGGGTGGGATCTCCCGTGCTGGCTCCCGGCAGTCACTAGTAATTAAATCTAAACTACTAGACATATTTCAGTAAATTGACAGATAAAAATGATAAGGGTAAAGGAAAATAGTCATCCCTCAGAAAGTGATGATGGGGTATAAACTGACATAATCTATAACTCTTCTGATCAGTTTGGCAGTAGGTGTCAAATGCCTTAGAAGTATGTATGCCTTTTAGTGCAAAATGCCACCGGTGGAATCTACTCAAACCATGTATAAAGATGTTGCAACAAGTCTGTTCATTACATCATTATTGTAGCAAAAAAGGAAAATTTAAATGTTCTACAGGGTTATGTCAAACTATGGTATTTTTGTAAAAAGAAGTACTAGTGATTTAAAAAGTCACATAAGGGCTGGTGTCTCACTGGTAAATAATCCATCTGCCAATGCAGGAGACGTGAGTTTGATCCCCAGTGAGGGAAGATCCCACATGCCATGGAGCAACAGTGCCCGTGTGCCACAGCTACTGAAACCTGTGTGCCCTGGAGCCTGTGCTCCAAAAAAGAGCAGCCACAGCAGTGAGAAGCCCAGATACCTCAACTAGAGAGTAGCCTCTGCTCCCTGCAATTACACAAGTCTGTGCAGCAACAAAGACAGCACAGCCAAAAAATAAAAATTTTTAAATCTTTCTTAAAAAGTCATATAAAATATCAATTGATAAGCTAAGGTTCATATTCCTAATACTGTCTGAAAAAAGCAAGTTACCAAACCTGTCAAGAAGGTTTTGTCTGCATATATATATATATATATGGGCCTGGACAGAGAGACACCAGAACTTTAGTAGGAATTGTCTTTGGAGAGGAAACAAATTAAATTCTTTCTATTGAATATGCATTGCCTTTGTTAAGGAAATAAAGAGAATCACCATAAAAATAGTGAAAAGTGGAAGCTTAATGCAGTTACTGGAAATTATAATTAGGAAAACTTTGAAGAAACTGAGCCAAATGGAAAAAGGGTAGATGAAATACTATCTTTGGTTTGATTTTAACTGTTACATGCATATTAAAAAAACAGAAGGAAACATAGAAAGTGAATTTATTAAGATGGTAGGATTGTAGGCGATTTTTCCCCTTGGTAAATTGTGAAATATTTTTAAAAATAAAAATCTGTAGCAGATTTTGAAACCAGTTTATTTAAGCTTCACAACAATGATGAAAAAGTAGACACCAGTGGCAGTAGCAACAGATGGATGGTATAGGTGAGGGCTGAGCTTTAAGCCTTCCAGAATCACCAGGAATCAACTTTATTTCCTATAAAGTTTCAACAGAAGAAACTTAAACACCAAAAAACTCAGCTTCGAGAGATGTTCCCTTATGCAGAAATTCTGCTGCTGCTGCTAAGTCACTTCAGTCGTGTTCAACTCTGTGCAACCCCATGTTCAGCCCACCAGGCTCCACCATCCCTGGGATTCTCCAGGCAAGAACACTGGAGTGGGTTGCCATTTCCTTCTCCAGTGCATGAAAGTAAAAAGTGAAAGTGAAGTCGCTCAGTTGCGACCCCATGGACTGCAGCCTACCAGGCTCCTCCACCCATGGGATTTTTCAAGCAAGAGTACTGGAGTGGGGTGCCATTGCCTTCTCCAGCAGAAATTCTAGAACCCCAGTAATGAAGATGGTTCCCACGTTAACACCACAGGCCGAGTCTATTTTCCAGTGTTAGCATTTTCTTTGTTGTTTTTGTTTTTGAGTGTTAGTTTTCTGAGTTTAAGATTCACAGCAAAACTGCTAAGAAGGTACAGAAATTTGCCATATGGCCCTTGCCCACACACATATAGCCTCCCTCATTATTGACATCCCCCACCAGAGTGGTGTATTTGTTACAGTTGAACCTGCATTGATATACCATTACCACCAAAGTCCATAGTTTACATTATGGTTCGCTCGTTGGGGTGTACATTCCATGGGTCTGTGCGTTTTCAAAATCTTTTCAATATATTGTCTAGGTTTGCTTTGACCCTCTTCTTATTCTTGGGTTACAGAACCATGTGTGATCAGTACTGCATCTCCTTTGCTGATGTTGAAAAAGCTCATGTCAACATTCGAGATTCTATTCACCTCACACCAGTACTAACAAGTTCCATTTTGAATCAAATAACAGGACGCAATCTTTTCTTCAAATGTGAACTCTTCCAGAAAACTGGATCTTTTAAGGTAACAATCCGTTTTGATAGTGTACCATGTTTCTTTTCAAACCACTTTCACATATAAATGTATATGATCCTCCTGACCACCCAGTGAGGTAGGTAGAATTAATGTCTTTTTATAGCTAAAGAAAGGGTTGTCAAAATTTTCCTTTGGCATGTCCTGGTTACTTAGCATCATAGTGTTTCGGAGAGCCACTTTTACATTATCTCAAAATTCCTTATAATTAAGGTGATCGCATACAGCTTACTGTCCAAATTAGGACATGTTTGGGGATGAAAAGGGGAAATTCTAATGATAGAACAGAAAGCACAGTTGTCAACTTAGACACCTGTGTTGTGTCCAATGCCTTGCGACATGACTTTGCAACACAACGTGTAATCACGCTGTATATAGCCAAGTTTACGCATTTACTTGCTATGTGTTTATACATTATGAATAAAAAAGGTCTAAACCTAGCGCAGCCCTCATATAACAAAAGTTTTTTCTTTTTCTGTAATATATGTCAGGGCCTCTCCTTTGCATAAAAATAGGTTTCTGTATTTCTTCATCATCAGAATTTTCTGACCATTAGTTGAACTTCATTAGAAGGAGCTTCAAGATTCATCAAGTAAAAATCTGAAAGCTACATTTTGGACTGTGCCGAGAAGTATTAGTACCTGTTAAGTGGTAGCTTTAGGATATCATGTATTTACCTTTTCTCGGCACCCATTAACTGAGAACTTTTAAACAATACAAAAACTTCTCTATTTCCTTTTGCCGTTTGCTTCTGTCTTGGTTTGTTCTTCATTTATCACACATCAAGCACATATTTTCACTAGCTATACCAGGTGTGTGTACTGGAGGCCTTGCCCTAAACCCATACTTTCAGGGGAAGACAAAAGTAGGTTGATGACAAGTCTCACAGAGATACAGAGAATTCCCTAGCCATCTAGTGGTTAGGACCCTGTGCTTTCCCTGCCAAAGGCCCAGGTTGGATCCCTGGCTGAGGAACTAAGATCCTGCAAGCCATGCAACACAGTCCAAATAAAAAGATACACAAACAAGGAACATGGAAGCCAATGGAGTACCTAATTTTGCCTGGGAGAGCAAGAAGTTTGAACCAGGTGATGTTTGATCCAAGTTTTATAGGATGATACTTTTAGCCAGATCAGGGAGTGAGGGAAAGAACTACAGGTAGAGGCATCAGCATGTCAAGAAGTAGAGGTGTGAGCTAACCTGGTAGGAAACTAGCCGCAACTTAAGATGGCTATGACACTGACATGTTAGAAAGTAATATATTAAGTATGTTAGAAAGGCTGCAGCTTTTAAGGAATTTGTACTTTTCTTACAAAGACAGGCAATCAATGGAAAAGGTAACATTTGTTTTTAAAGGGTAATTTTCATAATCTAGCGGAACTATTAGATGAGAATGATCCTTGAGGCAGGATCAGCTGATTCAGAAACTCCCGGTTGAGAAATTAAGCCTCACCAAGGTAGTGGCCAAGATGAACATGAGATATTTAGAAGGTACAACCAATACAATTTACTGGGTATGCAGTGTTGGGAGAAAAAATCTAAAGCTGGTGGGGTTTTTTTGAAAAGAAACATTTAAAACAAATGGATTAATTCACCATCCCTCTTTTCCAGATTCGTGGTGCCCTTAATGCAATCAGAGGGTTGATTTCTGCCCATCCAAAAGAGAAGCCCAGAGCTGTTGTTACTTACAGCAGTGGAAACCATGGCCAGGCTCTCTCCTTTGCTGCCAGATTGGAAGGTACTTTATTAATTTCTCAGGGTCCTGAGTAGGGTCATCAGAGAGGAGTGGAAAAGTATCCTTAACTTTCAGTGAGATTGGTGATAGCCATGGAAATAAATTTCCCAGCCCCTGATTACAAGCGAACTGAAGAGATTTCTATCCTAAATTCTGATTTGTACTAACTAAACGTTGTTTCTCCCTCCCAGGGATTCCTGCTCATGTCATAGTGTCGGAAACAGCTCCCAACTGTAAAAAAATGGCAATACAAGCCTATGGAGCCTCTATAGTATACGGTGAACAGAGCGAAGAGGTAAGAATGTTCAGCACCTTAGCAGCGTTCATAGTCAAGTGAGACCTCTCTACCTCACTGGGTGTGGCTTCCAGTCTCCTTTTTAAATGTTGGCACACCCTCACTCAGATGATCTAGTTATGGTCTCCTAGTTTAAAACTTCTAACTCTAGTCCTGACCTTTACTCTTAGCCCAGACTTGTATATTCCCAATTGGGTGTCTTAATAGTTATCTCAAACTGCCTAAAACTAAACTCATTTTAATACTGTTCCACCTTCCGTCTCTCGCGTATCAGTAAATGGCAACTTGTCGGCCCAAAACTCTCCAATGATTTTCCACCTCATACACAGTGGAAACCAAAGTTTTTTTGTTTTTTGTTTTTTTTTTGAGATGGGTCTCAGTTGTGGCATTCAGGATGTTTGATCTTCGTTGTGGCATGTGGGATCTTTAGTTGCAGTATGCAAACTTTTAGTTGCCACATGTGGGATATAGTTCCCTGACCAGGGATGGAAACTTGGTCCCCTGCACTGGGAGCATGGAGTCTCAGCCACTGGACCACCAGGGAAGTCCCAGAAACAAAAGCTCTTGCAGTCACCTGTGGCCCAGATGAACTGGCCCATTACTTTTCTGATCTCATCTTCCACTGTTACTGTCCCCCAAACACTCCACACCAACCACATTAACTTAGCAGTTTCTCAAAGCCAAGCACTCCTGTTCTGTGGTCTTTGTACTTGCTGTTCCCCTCTCTCTGGAATATTCTGTGGAGACACACAGGACTTGTTCATTTCCCTCCAAACCATGTAGACGCAGCATGTATTTACTTATATCCCACCCTATTCCACCATATTAGAATGTAACTCCACCGAGTGCAGGGGCTATTTTGTTCAGGCACATCCTCAGTGCCAGAACCAAGTCTGAGAAAAGCAGACAGCCAATGAAGTGTTAAATGACTGAATCTAACTTGTTGGGGACTCTATTAAATACAGATAAAGTAAGCTAAAGTAATGTCCTCTTTCAGTCCAGAGAAAATATTACAAAAAGAATTGCGGAAGAAACAGAAGGCATTATGATACATTCCAACCAGGATCCTGCAGTGATAGCTGGGCAAGGGACAATTGCCATGGAAGTGCTAAACCAGGTAACAGCTTAGTTGTTTAGCTGCCAGTAATGCTGACGTTTGGCCACAGAACCAGTTCTTTCATATGTACATATAAAACTGGTTATTAACACACCTATTTTAATACTTTATATTCTTTTCACTGAAGGTTCCCTTGGTAGACGCACTGGTGGTACCTGTAGGAGGAGGAGGAATGCTTGCTGGAATAGCCATTACAGTGAAGGTGAGAAAGCAGCTTCTGGAGGACTCCCCACTTGAGGCACAGTTTATTTTGTATTACAGTACACTGTGAATACTTGCTCAACATTCCCCCCAAACTGCCATTCCTTCTTATCATCCCCTGGCACTTGAGGTGGAAGGCTCTGCTTTGCATCACTGCCCTCTTCTTAATGAAAACTTTACAGCACAAAAGCCATTTCAATGAGTGGCACCCTCACAGTCCTTTGAATTCCATCTCACCAACTTACTATCCAGGTCAGGAGCTACTCCTTTCCCAAGTCACCAGCAGAACCAGCTGTGATCTAGGCAACTGAAGGCCAGAGTGGGAAACAATTTAAAGTGCTTAAAGGCCTTATTTCCATTACATAGATTAAAAGAAAGGCTCTTGGGCAAAAATGTGTTAACTGTACCATCTGTTTCACTGCAAGCATGCAGGCAAAATGCTGTGTCTAGTTGTAAGGTATCTAATACTCCTCTTCCTAGGCTCTGAGACCTAGTGTGAAGGTATATGCTGCTGAACCCTTGAATGCAGATGACTGCTACCAGTCCAAACTCAAAGGGGAACTGACCCCCAACCCCTATCCTCCGGAAACCATAGCAGACGGTATCAAATCCAGCATTGGCTTAAACACCTGGCCTATTATAAGAGACCTCGTGGATGATGTCTTCACTGTCACCGAGGATGAAATTAAGGTGAGGCTCCAAGAGGAAAGAAAACAACAAAAGAGTGGAGCAACTTATTAGGCAAAAACCCTCCTGTTGTAAATGGCAACTAACCCACAAGGGAACTTGACTAGGTGATTTCATAACATGTGAGAGGGTGCTCTAGACAAGTGTCAAGACAGTAAAGCAAGTCAGAATGAAAAAAGCCCTGCCCTTCACTGGCAAACACAAATGTATCACAAACAGGAATACTCAGACTGGGCATACACCCCCATTTGGCCTTTAATCATAGAGGCCAACCAACCAGGCTCTTTCCCCCTTTTCCTGTGTCACTAATTCTTACTCCCTTCTATACCGACAGTATGCAACCCAGCTGGTGTGGGAGAGGATGAAATTGCTTATTGAACCTACAGCTGGTGTTGGAGTGGCCGCTGTGCTGTCTCAGCATTTTCAAACAGTCCCCGCAGAAGTAAAGAACATCTGTATTGTGCTCAGTGGTGGAAATGTAGACTTAGCCTCCCTGACTTGGGTGAAGAAGCAGGATGAAAAGGCAGCTCCTTAGCAATCTGTTTCTGTTTATAGGTGCAAAAGGAAGAAAAGGGACTCAAGTGTCTAGACACTTGGAAATTTTGTCTCCCGGTCATTGTCAAGTCCCTATCTTCCCCTCTAAAACAGCGTTCAAAACCCTAACGGAGAATGTGTATTTCAGTAAGATTTAATGGGTTTTTTTGGACTAAGTTGAACTAGAAAAACATCCATACTTAACTGAGACACCTTCTCAGGGCCAAGAAAAGTCTGCACAAAGGAGCAGGAGCCCTTAAGTAGGCTTAAGTAGAAAGCACAAACTGGGCAATCACAACCTATAGGCTCCCATCCCTAGAGTGCTCACTAGTAGCAGTGAGACAGAATCCCACCGAATCCATTACTCCATGTCCACTTCAGGCACTGTTGAAGAAATCTCACTTTTCACCCAGGGGACTGGTTCTGGTACATATGGATCATAAGTCCACTTGGGGAAAACTCTCTTATAAAGATTCATTAGTACTGTGTCCTGAGATTTTAGCTTCCCATCAAAACTGCACTTCATGTGACCGTGAGTACCTAGAATGAAAACAGTGAATTGGTCATATTAATAGAAAACTTTAAAGCAGTGGTCTCAACCCAATGGTCATTTAACAGCACTGGGGAAGTCTACACAAGCTCCCAAATCGCACATTCTCTTACCTAAAGGCTCCTTGATGTGGCCCCTTCGGCCCCATTTTGTTCTCAGTTCCACAGGCTTAAACCACAGTACATCCTCTTAGATAAAGAAACATACAGAAGACCAGGATGAAACACCTATCCATAATGTATAAACCCAACCTTCATCCCACAAAGGCAACTGGATCCCCTCTGTCACACCTACCTCTGTTGAAAAACATGTAACGCACCACTGCCGTCTTAGTAAAAATTTTGAAAGGATGACCACTCAGAACAACTCTCTTGATGACCATCCTGTCTGGATCCACTGACAAGAGATGGCCTGTGGCAATGAGGCTGTGTATTCCTGAGGGGCAAAGGCAGAGCAGCAGGAGCCTTTTGGTCAAAGCCTTCACTTATTGTCCAGGCTATTTAAAGACCTATGAGAGATCTTGGGAAACCCAGTGGGGATGTATTATGTGGCCCTCCTGGGTTCATGGCCAAGATCACTGATATTCCTGCTGAGCCTGTCCTCAGAACCTACCCTAAATAGAGCACCCTGAGCGGCCCCCACCAATTAGCTAAGGTTTGCAAGCAAGGTAAAACCCCATTTGTCATCCTGAAATTGGGATAATTTAAAAAAAACCATTACTTTTTCGTTACCATCTGACTCCCAAATTTAAATACAGAGAGCAGTTAATCTTATTAAGGACCTGCAGGCTATTCACCTCTGTGAACTCAACTTACCATTGCTGTTCTGTTTGAAAAGCAGCACAGATGCAGGAGGAAAAGTGATTGGGGCATATACTGTCACCACCAGGGCTGTGTCTGCAGTCAGGAACCTCTGAAATTTATGTTTATCCGCTGCCATTAAAAGAATAAAAACCAGAACATATTTTGAGAAACAACAGGTAATCCAGAGGCCTGTGAAAAAGCTGTATCACTGGAACTCTTAAACTAAGGCAACTACTGTTTCTTTATCCTACTAGTTCTCCAAACATTTTCTGGCCTCTGTACAACTGAAAAATACAACCTTATCCTAGCAGATTGATTTTTCAAGTAGGAGGCAGAGTCTTGGAACTTGAACTGTATTTTGGGGTTTATAAAAGTTTTCCAGATGATCCTGATATATATCACCCTACCTCATTTAAGAATCGGTGCTTTACAGAAAAACACTAATTCAACAGCTCTTAAGTGTCTTGAGCAAGGATTGGCAAACATTTTCTATAATCAGATTAAGTATTTTAGGCTTTGTGGCCATCAAGTCTCTCTTC
Organism: Oryx dammah; assembly: GCF_014754425.2. Lineage (NCBI taxonomy): Eukaryota > Metazoa > Chordata > Mammalia > Artiodactyla > Bovidae > Oryx > Oryx dammah. Next base: position 38,815,151 of record NW_024070192.1, on the reverse strand, counting down.
TAATTACTCAGTTCTCACTAAAGCACAAAAACAGCTATAGACAATACATTTTTAAAAATTAATACTGAAAGTTATAGGGAAATAAAAGGGCAATATCAATCCCTCATTTAGACAGAATGATTGGTGAGCAAAGAAATTATCCAGAGCATCCATTAATACTGCCTTTTCTCACCTTCCTCTGGCCACCGCTGGGGGCTGAGAGTGTGGGTAACGTTCAGAAGCCCTGACATACTGCAAATATCTTCCCACTCTAAAGACTGTAAGAGGACAATCACTTTTTGTCATAGGAGTATCCCTGGTCATCACTGTCCAAACTCTCATCTAATGTCAAGATCTCAGAAGCCATATACTTCTGCTTTATCCAACTGTGGGCCACCCCCTAGACTTCACCCACTAGGACATCAGATGCCAAGAGTTCCATGACACATCGTTTCTTGAAAGCTGCCAACCCCTATTCAACACTGACTCTGCAGCAAATACTCATGCCACAGGAGCCTCAGCACCACACAGTTTGCATCACAGGGATGCTTCAGACAGGTTCAGACATTTTGAATGGAAACATCACTGGCTCCTAAACCAAAGTTTGAAATGCTGTATCTGCACACCCCATCCCCGCCATCCCACACTCCCACCCCCTGCCGCAAAATCAGTCCCCTAAAAGACAGTAAGATGAACAAAACCCAGAAACTACCCTGCTGCTTACCTGCAGTGTGCTGAGAGAATAAAGGTGAGGCTCGGAAGCGCCTGAATCCACAGTGGAAGATCAGCTCCTCTTTAGCTTTCACAGGTTCAGTGTTGCCAGGGTGCCGGCTCACCACCATATTAAGTACTGACATCTGGGACCAAGTAGAGAAACAGAACTTCATATCAGGAGTAGAACACCCTAAAGTAAAAGAAGGCAAACCAAACCAGCAGACTGGGTTCACCCTAAGAGCTGACAATACTAATTTATGTTGTTGTTTAGTCACTAAGTTGTGTCCAACTCTTTTTGTGACTCCATGGACTGTAGCCTGCCAGGCTCCTCTGTCCATGGGATTTTCCAGACAAGAATCCTGGAGTAGGTTGCCATTTCCTTCTCCAGGGGATCTTCCAGACCCAGGGACTGAACCCACATCTCCTGCACTGCAGACAGATTATTTACTGCTGAGCCACCTGGAAAGCCCTATACTAATCTATGGTGTAGTATAAATGATGAAACACAAATCCATCTTTTACCTTCACTAATATCTTGCATTCAAATTGAAAATAAGCTGACTTTCAGAACTTTCATGTCCCTGCTATACTAGTTGACCTTCCCATGTGTAACATGCAAGGGTTCAACATCTACCACAAAATGCCTACAAGTTACTCACTAACCACATACCGCCAAACCACACTCATTCAAGACCCTTCTTGCTTCAACCGTTATTCATATTGACCAAAGGCCAGAGCTTTCTTACACCTACATGACTGCTGGCCACCAAGAGAAAAAAGATCTATACCTTGGCGTGAAAGTCGCTCAGTCGTGTCTGACTCCTTGTGACCCCATGGACTAAACAGTCCAAGGAATTCTCCAGGCCAGAGTACTGGAGTGGGTAGCCTTTCCCTTCTCCAGGGGATTGTCCCAACCCAGGGATTGAACCCAGGTCTCCTACATTGCAGGTGGATTCTTTACCAGCTGAGCCACAAGGGAAGCCCATACGTTGGCAGAAGCCCTCTTTATTTTTATGGATGCCAATCCTTGACTAAAGTCTGATCTGACAAACATACTTAGGTCAGAGAAGTCTCAGAACCATACAGAGATGACATCACTGAGGTTCATCAGACAGGTTCAGACATGTAGGTAAAACCATCATTGACTTCTCTGTTATCCTCTCCTTACTCCTAATCATAAAGGCAGACTTTCACATCCCAAGAAGCAAAACATCAGCCATACAAAACATTAGGCTGTCAGATGAAACTGGTTGGAAAGTGCCATAACTCCCATTTCCCACAAGACACTAACTCACTTTCTGTTCATGAGGTAGTAACGAAAATGCAATCAAGGGTGTGCCTCGCTTGAAGTGCTCAACCACTGAGACAGGGACTTCAGAGACATGAAGTGTGACATACCAGCCAACCTGCCAGGAGAAAGCAGAATACGATCATGCAGTTACTCTTACGGTCTCAATAATGATGAAGCATTTCTCCAACTATGTTAACAGTCTCCCAAACATTGATAAAGCCAGTGCTCACCCTCCAAGACTGCCTTGCACAGATGCCTCAACTACCCAGATTAAGCTTTCCCAGTTAACATCTCTGACACCTCTTTGTTTCCAGTATCACTCTGATCAGTAACTCAGTAGCTTCTCTAAGTCAGCTGTATGCAGCAACAAACTCATTAAGGTACTCATGCCAAGAGAATGAGTGGGGAGGGGGGACAGACACGACCTTGTCAAACAAGCAAATTATAGGGATGGACAAAGGAAAGCAGATACCTCAGCTCCTTCAACTTCTTTTTCTTCAATCTCTTTAAAGATGCGTCTCCGGGTATTAATAAAGTTCTGAAACTGAAAGATTCGAGCATAATCTCGAGGGAGGTTTTCCTTAGGATCCCATGGAGATGTCCGGAAGCTCTTAAGGCCTCTGTATTTCTGAAATCTAGAATATAGAGGATATTTTAAAGAAGTTCACAGTGACATTTATATGGTGCTACTTAACTGTTTCACTCAACTCAAAATGCCTAAGGCTTAAAATTTAAAAAAAAGGAAAAACTTAACTTTTAAAAATTAAATAAATAAAATGGCTAAGGCTTTAGCTTAAAGGAACTACCTTTCAAAATAACCTAATAGCCTAAATCAGGACCACCCTCTAAAAGAGCCAGTAACAAGTATTTCAGTACCAAACCCCAGCTTCTTAAAAGTATTAACAGTGGCTCCCTGCTGCATATCCGGGAGTGGCTCTTTAACCTGACTAGCAAGGTCCCTGATAAAAGCCTTACCCCTCTAACAACCAGCATAAACTCTGGTTTTAGTGACACTCACCTTTAGAGCGGATAAGATCACCTTCACCCCTAACTCTTTTGTTCTTGCTGTTCTACCCAAACTTCCCCAGATGTTATATACTTTAATCAAGTCTTAGCTCCAAAAGAAGTATATGCTAATTAATGAAGTGTATTTCTGTAACATTATTAGTCTGTACTACACAGTGTAGAATGTGAATATATACAACTGTTTCCTATATGTGTTACCTTCCTATATAAGGTTAGCCTTTGGGAGGAAGAACAATGTGTTTTTTCTTCTTTTAAATCGCACTGACTGACATAGTTCTGAGCCATGTAAGTTTTAAATAAAAATGTATTGATTGATTTTGGACTTGTTGACTCACCGAATTCTAGCAGCCACATCACGGGGGGTATCTACTTCATCTGGGAACATCTCTTCCAGTCTTTGTTGTTTATATTTCTCCAGCATTTTCTCCTCAGCCTCTTCATCCACTTTCTCATCATAGAGATCATCACGTACAGACTCTCTTATAGTCATAGTTTCACATTCCTCCTCTTCTTCCTCTTCACTACCCTCGTCCTATAGAATGAAGGATCACAGTTTCTGAGGAAACCCACATCTTTACACAAGAGGCCACTATGCTGAAATTTACTAGATACACAGTCCAAACCAATATTAACTCTAACAGAGAATGAGTTATAAAACAGAGACTCAGTCTGGCAACTACAAAGCTATTCTTAACAAACAGACCACACATACCCCTTAGGGTCAGGAATGCACCTTGCCTTGCATTGGGAGCTATACACAGAGGGTGCCTAAGGGCCCATTTCCTTACCTGAGATTCCTCTTCCATAAAATCCTCGTGTTCTATATCATCGTATTCATCTCCTTCCCCACCACTTTCACCATCCTCATCCAGAATCCATTCAGCTTGATAACTGGATGTTCCTTTGGGAACCTTCTTCACTACCTTGGAACTTTCCTTCAGTAAGTCTGTAAAAGCCCACATGAGTGAAGTTATACACCTCCTCCTCTACTCTATGACACAGGATACATTGCTACCAATACCAGGAACTCTGGCGGGCACTTGCAAATTTATTTCAGCTGTCTCAGAACCAGCAATACTAACACAGTCAAACAAGTCTTACAATGAACTGAAGTTATTTACCCATTCATTAGAAAACAGTAAGTAATTCTTAGAGCAAAGCTGTGTCCAGTGTTTCCTCAGTGCAAACTATATAGCCTTTGGAGGTAAGAGAAGACAGACTTCCAGTACTTCCTCATCTATGCTACCTTTTAAGGTCCTCACTGTGAGTAGTTGGACAAAACCCACAATTCTAGGCTAGATGAATTTCAAGTTTGCCAATGCCAACCATGTGCCTCGGTCAGCTCCTCCTCTGTGGGCCAGGTCTGTTCCCCCTCCATTGGATCTGGGATAACCTCTGTTTGCAAAGATTCTTGTCTATCAGGGTCTGCCTTCATTAGAACCTTCAGGTCTTCCTCCATATCAGCTACAGCATCTGCAGCACAAATCTGAAAACCCAAACAGTCGACAGTCAATTAAGTGTGAGCCAAAATCTACTAAATCTAACAAATGAGAACAATCTAGAAGAGCACAGTCCTCAAATAGAAAGCCAAAACTTGTCAGAATTTTTCAAATGGTTCTCTATTTCCTAGCATTCTAAATCTGTAAATCTGCTTAGCTCTTGAAGCCTTTCATAATCTGATCCCATGCCTACCTGTTTATTACTCCCAGCCACTGTTATCCTCAGAGTTCAAGAAACCCTTTGATCCATCACTTTGCCTAGGCTCATGTTGTCTCTATTTGCTGGGATATTCTTCCATCTCTTTTCAACTTATAAAACACATTCATCCTTCTCAATACCTGGCACAAGTCAACCTCTTCTGTGAATCTTGCCAGTCTTTTCCTCAACTTCCACTGCAAGCATGTGGCTCAACCATACTTTCTCAATCTTTATTTCACAGGTGTTTGCCAGTTTTCTGACCTAATTAAGTTGTCTAAGGAGAGAGACTACATCTGTGTCTATCTATAGACTCAGAGCTAATTGCTATGCAAAGCATCTACAAAGCACTGAATAAATATTTGATACATCAACTTATTTCTAGTTGACTATTGCCTTATTTCACAATTACCTCCAGGGATTAGGATATTTGTCCAAATGTGTAGCCGTACCACTTTCTCTGACGTTAATTAGTTCTCATCCATGAACGTACAAGACATAGTTTTTAAGAACACCAATCCTACCTCCATTGCCATGCCTGAGTCCTTTGAGGATTTGATCACTCTTGGATTTAAAGGGAAAGGGTCCACAGGGGCATCTATCTGCTGCATCTGGAAATCACCATGTCCAATGATATGCAGCACGCTATTTACATTCAGAGCCTGCCCACGAACATAGCCTGAGATCTTCAAGGTGCCCACCAAGTCACTCTCTTCACTAGGCACAAAGTCAGCAGCATGAGCAAATAGATAGGCACGCCGATCTCGAAAGGCAAGATGCCGCTGTTTTTGGTTAGCCAACTGCCTGAGCAGCATCCCTGCCTCCTGCTGAGTATCTAACAGGAGGAGTTTGTCCTCAGGAAAGCGCTTCTCCACTGCTTTACTTAGCTTTCTTCTGGCATCTATTTGTTTCTTCGGCGGGAGGCTAGAAATCCCTTGGACAGCTAAAGCTGTGAGCAAAAGAGAAAAGGTTTCATGACTTGTTGCTTCACTATATGAAAATCCCCCTCTGCAGTTCACAAACAAGCTAATAGTTTAGTTATGAGCTCAGACATCACTGAGCAACCCAACACTCAGTTACACTAAAGAAATTCACAATAAAACCAAACTTCATAATCTCCTTTCTCTGGGCAACTGGCAGTCCAGAAATAAGAAGGCACATTGATATATGACTTGTAAATAATGGACCAAGTTAAGGCCACACATACTCGTATAACCCCCCAAAAATATCAAGCGTTAGACACAGTATCTGGCAAATTAGAGGTGAGCAATAAATGCTAATTCACTTCCTTTCTCGGCCTGCAATACTTCCAACTCACTTACTATAGGTGGGAAGGCCCTGAGCAAACAGGCAAGAAAGGCAGTAATCCCCGGTGCTATCCCAGCCTTCTAGTGGATCAAGGAGGAACAGGATGGTATCAGCCACTTTAGCCATGTCTAACACAGTATGCAGGTCCCCTGGAATAGAAGACAGTCAGTAGGAAAAGGTGGTTGACATCAGGACATTTTACTTACAAAGTATTACCATTAATGCTCAAAACATAATGATAGGAAATATTGTTGCATAGTCTAACCTGGCCTTGCCGATGTGAAAAACCACCGATGTTTCAAGCGGGGGCATAACAGCATAAAGCTATGGGTGCTTCCCCATTCATTCAAGTGTACAGTTCCAGTGTCCCTATCCTGAAGGAGCCGAAAGGCCTCTGGCAGGGAAATCCTGTTGTGCAGGGGCACCACCAGTACCTGATGAGGAGGGCCATCCTTGCTGCCAAGCTGTCTCTTTTCTGCCAAAACCTGAGGAAAGAAAGCATCAGAGAACACCTCAAGGTTTCAATACTTTCTTCCAGTACTGCATTTCCAACAGTACAGAGGCCCATCCTCAGCCTCCAAACCAGCGTCTCTCTTGTTAAAAGGTGACAGGTATGCCAAGGAGGTGGGCAGGAGGTAGGCACAAAGCAAAGAAAGCTATAGCTTGAGTCTGGGCCTGCACACCTGACACGTGCTCTAGAGTTATCCTCCATCTGTGAGCCCTTCCCAGGGTCACATTTTCTAGTTCAAGGCATTACCCTCCTAGAAAAGTTGTGAAGCCACACCAGTCCCCTAAGCCCCAGTCCTCTCACCGCCTCCTTCTTCTGCTTTCGGAGCTGGCTGGCGCGATGCCTCTGGTCCACCCTGCTGAGATCTTTTCTCACCTTCTTGCTTAGGGTTTTCGGTGCTAGACGGCCTGGAAGGATATCAGACCTTTCTGATCTTGCGCAAAGCACTAGCAGGTCAAGAAAGGGGACCCCTGTCTGCCCGCCTTAGACCCTTTGTGCGGGGTCCAGGCCGGAAGCAGGAACTCATTCTGGGCACGAAGAAAAGCAGTTAATATCGATTAAACAGCTCTTCTTCCTCCAACCCTACCTTCTTACCCTTGCCGTCTCGCTGCGAGGACCCTCGACCCCGATGCCGCCCGCCTTTATGCGCTTTATTCTGCTGCTTAAGCGGGCCAGAGCGATGGGCCGCCATGCTGTCGTTCACGTGTACCAAGTCGCCACTACTTCCGGGCTGAATAGATCGCTTCCGGTCCCCGCCTCGGGGGCGTGTCCTCCCCTGGCGGGGCGGGGCTCCTCGCGATCTCTCGCGAGGTTCATTTACACACACCTCTAGGCGAAACCTCAGCGTAAACTTTTCCCAAGCTGGTGGTCTGCTTTGGGGGACTTGAAAACACCGGATGCGGGCTCGAGGCTTGGGCTTTCAGTTTCGGAGGGCCGATATGCTTCCTTGAGTTTTGATATTTTTTGCACTATCATGTTGCATCACTTAGGAAGATTCTCCATTTGTGCGATAGAGGGCTAAGCCCCTCCTCTCAGCTAGCTTTGTGCACGGCGCTCCTCGGTTGGGAACATCAGGTATTCTTTGTCACTTTGGGCCACCGTTTGTCGCCCTCAGTTCCCAGATGGGGCTGCTTAAGCCTACCAAGCAAATCGTGCTGAAGGCGCTTGTCTCACCTCCAGTTTCCGTGCCAGTTCCTGCTGGTCCCAGTTACCCCGACCCGCGCCCTCACGTCCCATGTAGCTGCGAGAAAAGCCAGACGGGTCGTGGCGACCCCTCGGAGGAGGGACGGCTGACCGTGACTCTGGCGCTCTCAGACCCACCGCGCCTCTGCAGACGGGGGCGGCTGCTCTCCCACTCCTCCACCAACAAGCTTTGCAACGGAGGGCGCCCAACCGGCAGGGGGGTTTAAAGAAACGATGGCGCGCCACCGCCTTCCTCCCAGCCGGGGTACCAACACGGGCTTCCCAGTAATGAGACTCGAGGCGCGGGGGTCCCAGTCCCTCCCGTCGGGAAATCGAGCGTGTAGGACTCACGGAACATCCAGCTGGATGGGGCCAGCTTTCGCAAGAGCGACTTGCCCCTCTTAGCCGCCTGGGCGGGGGGAGCTCCAGGGGCGCGCCCCCCTTCCCCAGCCCAGCGCTGTGCAAGGCGGGCGACTGGCGCTCATAATGCGGGTTCGCGCCCTCGGGGCTGGAGCCGGAGCGTTGCCATGACAGCGGCCCGCGGGGCGCGCGCCCGGGCACGCCGCCCCCAGGCACGCGCAGTCTTCCCCCCGCTCGACCCCCCCTACCCGTGGCTGAACGCACCCCCCCCACCCCGCCCCCGGCAGTGGGAAGGGGCCGGGCCAGGCTCCTGACGTCTGTGCGGGGCTCGGAAGATGGCTGCGGAGCCCAGCACCGGGCAGTGGCTGCGGCGGCGGCGGCGGCGGCGGGCGGGGAGCGCGGCGGGCGGGGGCTCTGCCTGGCGCGTGGGGCGCTGAGCCGAGAGGCGCGGAGGCGGCGAGGGCGCGTGGGGGACATCGGGGGCCGCTGGGCACCTCCCCCCGGGTCAGCCGCCGCAAAATGGGCAGCGCGGAGGACGCGGTCAAAGAGAAACTGCTGTGGAACGTGAAAAAGGAGGTAAAGTCGGGGCACGGACCTCCGGGGGCTCGCGTCCCTGTCCTCACGGCCCACGGGACAGAAAGATCTGCTCCCATCCCAGGGCGCGGGCGCTCACGGGCCTCGGACGGGCCTGGACTGGCTGCGGTTCCCGCCCGACTCCCGGATCAGGGGGCAGCACCCCTCGGCCCCAGGGGCTAGGCCGGCGCTTCATGGTTTGTTTGCTCCGCGATCCCGCAGCTCCCCGCCCTGTGACAGCAGCCGCTCTGGGAGACCGAGGGGGAGGGGTGGCGGCGATTTCTGGAGAACCAAGCTGCCCATTCATTGCCCTCGCCGCCTGGAGAGGGGGCGGGGCCCGCGCTAAACCGGTGACTTGGGGGCTTAGCTCCGGTTTGCCCTCCACCCCATTCGGTTATCTTTCTGGGAGCTGAGTCTCGGCTGCATGAGGGTTCGCCGCACACCACATCTCACTCCACACCCACCTCCATACCCAGAGGCCAGGGGGGCTTTTTGAGAATGGTTTTTAAGACTCAGATTTTTTTTTTCCTCTTTTGAGGAGCCCCCCCCACCCCCCGCCCATGTCACAAAGAGAAGTCCTTCCCTGTACGTACTAATGTCCTCTACTTTGTCCCTGCCCTAAAACCCATTTCCATTCATGGGGCGGGGTGGAGGGGGGGGAAGGGGAGGTGCCCGTGTGAATGACTCACCCGAATAGGCAAGCTGGAGCGCTCCAAACCCACAGAGTGGATTAGAATGGATGCAGCCTCTGAATGGAGCCCTGGACTCTTCCCATCTACCTCTGTCGGCCAGATGTGTCAACTCCATGAGGGCAGGAAACCTATTTTATCCAGAACTCTATATCCATGCCTGACACACAGTAGGCACTCAGTGTTGTTGTTCAGTTGCTCAGTTGTGTCAGACTCTTTGCGACCCCGTGGACTGCAGCGCTCTAGGCTTCCCTGGCCTTCACTATCTCCCAGAGTTTGCACAAACTCACGTCCATTGAGTCGATGATGCCAACCAAAAACCAACTCATCCTCTGTCGCCCCTTCTCCTGTCCTTAGTCTTTCCCAGCATCAGGGTCTTTGCCAATGCACTGGCTCTCCGCATCAGGTGACCAAAGTATTGAAGCTTCAGCTTCATCAGCAGTCCTTCCAATGAATGTTCAGGGTTGATTTCCTTTAGGATTGACTGGTTTGATCTCAGTGATCATTGGCGCTCAATAAATGTTTGGTAAATAAGGCCTATTGAGACTACAGAGTCTGATGGGAATGCATAAACTTTGAAATAGTCTGGACCTAGCTCTTTGTGATCTTGAATAAGTTACTTAACCTTTCTGAGTCTCAATTTCTACATCTCTAAAATAGGGATATGATATTTAGCTGATATAGAAAAGTTTACCATATTGGCTCCTTTCCCCTTTCCTAGAGGTTGCATATTAAACAGCAGAGACATTACTTTACTGACAAAGGTCTGTATAGTCGAAGCTATGTTTTTTCCAGTAGTCATGTATGGATGTGAGAGTTGAACTACAAAGAAAGCCGAGCACCGAAGAATTGATGCTTTTGAACTGTAGTGTTGGAGAAGACTCTTGAGAGTCCCTTGGACTGCAAGGATATTAAAGCATACAATTCTAAAAGAAATCAGTCCTGAATAGTCATTGGAAGGACTGATGCTGAAGCTGAAAATCCAATACTCTGGCCACCTGATGCAAAGAACTGACTCATTTGAAAAGACCCTGATGCTGGGAAAGATTGAGGGCAGGAGGAGAAGAGGATGACAGAGGATGAGATGGTTGGATGGCATCACTGACTCGATGGACATGAGTTTGAGCAAGCTCTGGGAGTTGCTGATGGACAAGGAGGCCTGGTGTGCTGCAGTCCATGGAGGGGCAAAGAGACACAACTGAGCAACTGAACTGAGAGGTTTCAGGACTGGAGAAGGCTCAGGGTTCTTATAGAATTCTGGAAGGCTCATAATTAAGGCTCTGCATTAATTATAGCCTGGCTATTGTGCCCTAAATTTGTTTCCTTACTTCCTGTTGGCAAAGAGGTAGTTGAAGCCATCACCTTTCCAACTGTGTTTGAGAAGCTCCATTGTACTTTTGCTGTGAAGTGGCCAAGAGTTTTTTTAAGTCCAGGAGTATATCAAATTAACATTTAAGCCTCAACTCTTGTCTCCCCAAGGAAAAAAAAATCTTAAATCCCAGTGATTATCCTCAGGAAACAATGTAGTGACAGAGACTTATATGAACAGTGTAAACAAGAATAAAAATGTAGCTATAGCCAAACTATGGGTGCATGTGCTAGGATTGTTGGTGCATTCCAAGTTTGGGGTTAGTCAGGGATGATAGGAAAGATTTCAGAGAAGGCAGTATTTAGAAGGGCTGTCTGTACTACTCTGAGAATGATTCTTAGACAAATGTGAGAAATGTCCAGGATATGCCACAGCTCTGTATATGACCAGAGGTTGACCCGCTCTGAACTCTTGGTTCTGTTGACCTTCAGGGCTTGATTTTGAGAGAAACATATCCTTTCTTATCCTACATATAGAGACAGTAGGGGTGATTGTTGACTAAGCTGGCTTTTCACAAAGGACCTGTAGTCCTTTTTTTTTTTTTCTGGTCCTCACTGCATGGCTTGCAGGATCTTAGCTCCCTGACCGGGGTTTGAACCTAGGCTCCGGGCATGAAAGCACTAAGTCCTAACCACTGGATCGCCAGGGAATTCCCAGGGCATAGATACGTGTGTGTGTGTGTGTGTGTGTTAGTCACTCAATCGTGCCCGACTCTTTTCGACCCCATGGACTGTAACCTGCCAGGCACCTCTGTCCATGGAATTTTCCAGGCAAGGATACTGAAGTGGGTTGCCATTTCCTTCTCCAGGGGATCTTCCCAACCCAGGGATCGAACTTGGGTCTCCTGCATTGCAGGCAGATTCTTTACTGTCTGAGCCACTAAAGGCATCTATAGGTCCTCCTAATCCAAAAATCTGCCCCAGCAGCCTGCCTTAGTTGTCTACTGGTCTTTGAGCTGTGACAAGATGCTCTCTTTAATGCAAACACCCCTTGGGAAGTAATCTAGGAAGCTTTTAATAGCTTAGAGTGCAGGATCAGTCAGATCCTCCTTTACCTAAACCACTAACCATGAGCACTTTGCAGTAAGGAGGAGACTCCTGGTCCTTCCTCCATCCTCCCCAGACTTTCGAAGCTCTACCACCTTACAAGCAAAAGTGAGGGCCTGGAGAGCAAGGGCAGCATCAGGACGCTGGACGCAGGACACTGTCCAAAGAATGGCAAGACTCACTCTGACCAGAGCTCACTAAATCAGTAAGATTTAAGACAGGGATTGAGGTAATCCATCCCTCTAATCTTCAGTATTAGTATTTGTCTCTTGGCAGGTTCCCCCAGGGGCTTCCCTAATGGCTCAGATGGTAAAAAATCTGCCTGCAATTCAGGAGACTCAGGCTCAACCCCTGGATAGGGAAGATCCCCTGGAGAAGGAAATGGCAACCACTCCAGTATTCTTCCCTGGAGAATTCTATGGACAGAGGAGTCTGATGGACTACAGTCCATGGGGTCGCAAAGAGTCCAGCACGACTGAGCAACTAACACACACACACACACGCACACACACGTTCCCCCAGAGCATCAGAAGTGCTTGGCTTCAGTGTTGGGAATGAACTTGAACCTCCTATACTGCTGATGGGAATGTAAATTGGCAAAATCTCATAATGCCAAATACCCTCATCATAAATTCCTTGCCTAAAAATATAAATCCAGGTAAATGAGCCCCCGTGTTCACTCAAAGACACATCTAGAGTGTTCAAAGCAGCACTGTCCATAACAGCCCCAAATTGGAAGCTACCCAAATGCCAGTCAGCTGTGGGTTGTTCACACAATGGAGAATGAAAAGTGTACATCCACACACAACATGAACAAATCTCACAGTCACACAAACTACATACTGAGCAATTCCATCTATAAAAAGCACAGAATCCCACACATGCGCTCTGTGCTGTTAGAAGTCAGGATAGTGGGTACCTTGCAAAAGTGACTAGAGGGAATCATGGCAGAGTCCGGGGCTACTTTAGGGTGCTGGTCATGTGCTATTTCTTGAGCTGATGCTGCGTTCACAGGTGTGTTCAGTTTGTAAAAATTCTTCAAACTGTGTAATTAAAATATATTTGTTCTTGTTCAGTCACTCAGTAGTGTTGGACTCTGTACAACGCCCTGGACTATAGCATGCCAGGCTCCTCTGTCCTCCACTGTCTCCCAGAGTTTGCTCAAATTCTTGTCCACTGGGTCAGTGATGCTATCTAACGAACTTACCCTCTGCTGCCCCCTTCTATTCTTGCCTTCAACCTTTTCCAGCATCGGGGTCTTTTCCAGTGAGTCAACTCTTAGAATCAGGTGGAGCTTCAGCAATGGTCCTTCCAATGAATATATACCCTTTTCTATATGTTTATTGTACATGAATTTAAAAGGTTTTTAAAGTGTTTTCTAAAGAAAGCTGTGACTGCTTACCTTACAAGATATTCTGAAGCTTTTACATTCAGGTAGGAACCCAAACATAGGGTTTTACCTAGACAGAGGGAAGGCTGGGCTTGTGAGCATGTGGGGAGTGTCCCTGAGACCTGGATGGACTTACCCTCCCCTTGGAGAAGGGAGAAAAGGAGGGTCAGGTGTCTTCCTGCGGCCTGTACTGAGACAATTTGTCCCTGAAGGACAAGCCTTCTGCAGCCAAGTACAGATGTGCAAACAGCATCCCATCCCTGTTCTTACAGCAGGGTCCTTCCTCCTGGGTTGGAATATCTGAACTGATTGATTAGTGGGTTTATAGCACCTTTTTTGGCTTCCCTGATGGCTCAGTTGGTAAAGAATCTGCCTGCAATGCAGGAGACCTGGGTTTGATCCCTGGGTTGGGAAGATCCCCTGGAGAAGGAAATGGCTACCCACTTCAGTATTCCAGCCTGGGAAATCCCATGGACAGAAGATCCTGGCAGGCTGCCTTTTTCTGGTTGCGTTTCCAAGACATTTGGCAATGTATGTATTGAAGAAACTTTCCTTCCCCACCCCTCCCATTCCTATCCTCTACTCTGCAAGTGGCTGAACTCAGACCAGGCTGGCAAGCCAAGCTATTTACTTGCTCACAGGCCTTTGATCGATCACTCACTCAATCAATAACGGTGCCGCCCATTTATTCACAGGTGAAGCAAATCATGGAGGAGGCTGTCACCAGGAAGTTTGTGCATGAAGATAGCAGCCACATCCTTGCTCTGTGTGGTGAGTGAGTGACTGGAGGGTAATGAGAAAGGGGTTTAAAAACTGAGGATACTGCCCTGGGGCCACAGGAAGAGTCCTCGGGGTCAGTAGTTTTCAAACCAGGTTGTAAGTCAGAATCAACTCAGAAGCTTATGAAATCTTGTTGGGTCCCATCCCAGACCTACTGAATTAGGATCTCCAGGGCCCAAGAATCTGCTTTATATGTCTAGTCCCTAAAGACAATAGTGCTCAAATTTTCACATCATAGTCACCTGCTGCTGTTGTTGTGTTTAGTGGCTAAATCATGTCCCACTCTTTGTGACCCCATGGACTGTAGCCCTCTCTCCATGGGATTCTCCAGGCAGGAATATTGGAGTGGGTTGCCATGCCCTCCCACTCTAGTACTCCTGCCTGGAAAATTCCATGGGCGGAGGAGCCTGGTAGGCCGCAGTCCATGGGGTCATGAAGAGTCTGACACGACTGAGCGACTTCACTTTCACTTTTCACTTTCATGCACTGGAGAAAGAAATGGCAACCCACTCCGGTGTTCTTGCCTGGAGAATCCCAGGGATGGCGGAGCCTGATGGGCTGCTGTCTGTGGGGTCGCACAGAGTCGGACACGACTGAAGCGACTTGGCAGCAGCAGCAGCAGCAGCAGCCATGCCCTCCTTCAGAGGATCTTCCCAACCCAGGGACTGAACTCATGTCTCCTGCGGATTCTTTACTGCTGAGCCGCTTGGGAAGCCTAGAGTCACCTGTTGGGCCTGTTAAAACAGGTTCCTGGGGCCCAGCCCTGGAGTTTCTGATTCTAGTATCTCTGAGGCGAACCCAGGAATTTGCATTTCTAACCAGTTCACAGGAGATGCTGGTGCTGCTAGTCCAGAGACCGCACTTTAAGAACCACCAGCCTCAGTAGTTGGGTTGGGGAACCACGGTGCTGGTTTATCCTTGCATTAACTTTGGGAATGGGCCTGTGCCTCTGGATGCTTTCTGTGCTACATCTGTTTTCTAATCAATCCCACCTGCGTTGCGTCAACATTCCCAACTCTCCAGACACTCAATTGCATGCAAATCCACAGGAGGATCGAGGAAGTCTAGCCAAGACTTCCCCGCTCAGAGAAGAGAAAGTCTGTAATAAACCACCGCTTCCTGCTCAGCGTGAACATTTCTGCCTTTGTAGGAGCAAGACTGTCTCTGCACACAACTGAGTTTTCTTGGATTTCCAGGAATTTGACTTTCCATTTGCCATCTTTTGCAAAAGCATCTATTTGAGTATTTTTGGCTGTGCTGGGTCTTCGTAGCTGCGCGGGCTCCTCTGTAGTTGCGGTGCGTGGGCCTCTCATTGCGGTGACCTCTCTTGTCGCGGCCACAAGCTCTAGGGCACGCGAGCTTCCGCAGCTGTGGCCCCTGGGCTCCAGAGCACGTAGCTGTGGTGCACGGGCTTAGTTGCTCTGCGCCGTTTGCCATCTGTGTGTTGTTTTCCTCTGCCTCTGAGGTTGGTGTCTGGTGTTCATGGAAGGGAGGTTGTGCATTTCTGAGGGGAAGGAATGAAAGGAGCAGATCAAGAGAGGGACACTTCTCGCAGTAGCATGGTGAGGCCAGTAGAGCCGCCTTCCCGTCCATCCAGCAGCAGACACTGAAGGTCTCCCAGGTTCCAGACACTTCCTCTACCAGGCAGGGAAACAGCAGTGACAAGGTGAACTGTCTCTCTGTCCCCAGAGGATTACACTCTGTGGGCAGACAGACAGAAAACAAAAGCACACAGGAATATATCCTGCAGTAACAGGTGTGGTAACAGCTATGAAAAAAAAAGCAGAGAAATGTGGGAGGCGACTGGGGAGAGGCGGCCTGTGAGCAGAGCCCGAGCAACAGGCTGAGGGTCCAGGCAAATCCTGATGCTCTTCTTCTCAAGTTGTACTGGACAGTTTCTTGACTTCAGTCACCCTCAGTCTGCTCCTCTGAAAACAGGGTGGTGATTCCCACCTCAAGGAATTTTCCTGGGGATTGAGATGAAGCGTGTGAACATTCCTACTTTTGTAAGAGCTCAGGAAAACGTCCGTCTTTCCTCCTCTTCTGGGCATTAAGGCTGAAGCTAGGTTTGCAGGATTTGAGGTCCTACTATCTCCCTTTTGGGTAAGTTGATTCTTTGAGATGCTTTAGCTCTTGTCAGGTCCACAGGATCAATCCGATCCCACCTTTTCTCTGGCAGAAGCTCTGCTGGGGAAAAACCATGCTGGTCTCAAAATAAGTGACTTTAAAGAGTATTAGAACCCTACTCCCTTCTACCTATGCTGAGTCCCCCTGACATCAGCCACTGTCTGTCACTGTCACCAGAAGGTGGTGGCCCAGTGGCACCGTGGCAGTGGTGCTCAGTTTCATCCAGAGCACACACAGCAAACGCACAGCAATGAAACAGAGAAAACAGCTTGTGCGTGGGCGCCGAAGGTGGGTGGCGGTGAGGGAACGGGGAAGAGAGGCAGGCGGGAAGCTGTGGGCATCCCACCATCAGGCCCGTTAGGGTGAGAAGAAACTGCCTGCTCTCCTCTGATCAGTCCAGGGGTCCCGGGGAAACAGCAGGGCTTTCACTTCAGCCTCTTGCCTTGAAGCCCATGCCTCTTTCCAGCAGGCAGAGATACCACCTTCAAAAGGAATGATTCTTGTACTTTCAGTCAGTTTCGGTCACTGAAATAGATCAAGAGTCTATGAAATTGACCCAAGTCTCCATTGTTCTAAAACCAGTCCCAAAGCAAGAGGAGCCCGGTTTGGCTGGATTTCAGGAGTTACCTTAGGTCAAAGCGCAAACTGAAATGCCCACAGGGTCAGATGAGAAAGTCCGGATGTGGGACAGCAGGCAGTGGTCAGGAGTGGGTACAGCCCTGGCCAGGTTTGAAGGGGGCAGCCACCACTCAGCTTCTGCAGGAATGCTGGTCCTGGGCTTGCCGTGGCCTTTGTTTTATTTTAAGAGGAGCCAGCAGTCTGGGTTTCTATATGAAATGCCTTTGTTTTATTTTAAGAGAAGCCAGCAGTCTGGGTTTCTATATGAAATGTCCCAGTTTTTAAATGCTGATAACTAACTCCCATTAAAAAAAAATTGTGTGGGCTCAACAAGAGGCATCTGCAAGCCTCTGCCAGTTTGCTGCCTCTGCCTTGGGCTCAGTGCACAGTCACTAAAGTGAACGCCAGCAGGAGGGGCTGCCAGCAGAATAAAGCTAAGTTGAGCCGGGCATCTGAGACCCACAGGAAGAGGAATCCTTACACTGTACTAATGGTGGTGTTCAGTGGTGAGGTGGATCCCAGCTTGAGCTCAAAGTAAGGTTGGTTTAAAGCAGTGATTATCAGCCCTTTCTCCTGCCTGTATCACATGGTGGAATCATAACCAGGGATTCCTGGGGGTTTTGGGCGGGGGGGCAGGCAGGAAGAACAGACATGTACTGATGGAAAACTCCAGTCTTCTGGCTTTTTGGAGATTCTGATATGCCAAGCTCCTTCACCTGCTGGGAAAACGTTCAGAAGTGCATTTTTACTTGGAAGTAGATCCAGTCTTCCCCTGGGTCTTGTTTTAAAAATCTTTTGACCATTCTACATGGCATGCGGGACCCTAGTTCCCCAACTAGGGATGGACCCCACGCCCTCTGCACTGGCAGCACAGAGCCTTAACCGCTGGACCACCAGGTAAGTCCCCTGCCCTGGGTCTTACAGTGGTCCTATCCATATCCAGAAGTCAGCTTTGTTCTGGGGGGAAATGGGAGTGCAGAGAAAGGGAGTGGAGTGAAGGCTGTGGAGACTGGATTAGCTATGCAGTGAGTGACCCCTTTCCCTTGAGCTTTATAGAGGCCTGGGGTTCTGGGCCCCTCTGCCCTGCCCTGGCCCCTCTGTTCATGGCAGACGATGGTTAGGGGGTGTCTGACTGAAGAGGGCAGAGCCTGAGCTAGAAGAGCTTCCCTAAGCTTCCTTAGAATATAGACATTTGAACCAGAAACATCACCTTCTGGAGAGCCTTAGAAATGGAACTGAAAAATCCCTGGGTCAACACCTAGCCCCGGTGTTCCTGTTCCTCAAGGGGAGAAAGGAGACTCGGGGCCTGGCAAGGAACACGCTTTTGTTGTGTGTCTGCTGTGCTTGTTTCTAAACCTGTCTGTCTGGAAGCTGGTCGGGCCCCTGCAGGTGGTAACCTTGTGAGCAGGCCCTGCTGGCACACCCAGCTGGCACACCCGGCCGGCAGGACGGGATCTCTGTGTCCTGCTCTCTTACCAAGGAGTGTGGCTGCAGCGCTACCCTGAGACGCCCCCTCCCAGCCCCCCAGACCTAGTAACTGCCCCCCCGCCCCAGAGAACAGACCCAAACCCCACTGTGGAAGATGGCTCTCTAATATCCCCTCTTCATCTTTTTTTTTAGTTTATGTATCTATTTTTTTATTTGTTTGGCTGCACTGAGTCTTTGTTGTGGCATGCTGGATATTTAGCTGTGGCATATGGGATCTAGCTCCCTGCCCAGGGATCAAACCCAGGACCCCTGCATTGGGAGTGTGGAGTCTTAGCCACTGGACCACCAGGGAAGCCTCTCTCCTCTTTATCTTGAAAAGTCATGTCAAGTTTGCATTTTCCTCCCTAATATGGCCTTTGACACTTTTTGACTGTGGACACTTACTGCTGAGTGAAATGAATGCTTCCTGTTTTCACCCTGCTTCTTGAACCCCCAGGTGTAGGCCAGTATCTCCTGCCACCCCCTCCTCCAGAGGGCAAGGTGCTTTGTGGCAACTCAAGCCCAGGGTCAAACAGCAGATTGTCTGAACTCTGCGTTTGTAATATGCCTGCTCACTCTCTTCCCATGGAGGGGTCTGGGGTAATTTGGGCTCCACCGAGGAGCACTGGGCCTCCCCTCAGTTCCCAGCTCAGGCCTGGGAGTGTCTGCCTCCCCATTGTCTCTGTTTGCTCCATTCCCATTGGGCGCTGAGGTTGGATTTTTAACCACCAGTGGGTAGAAGGGCCTTAGGAGGCCCACGGAGAGATTCTGGGCCTGGCCAAGGAGGTTCTTAGATGTAAATGTCCTCGGGCATTGGGGGTGGACCCAGGCCAGAGGGGGCCAGCCCTGCCATCAGTCCCCAGGCTCCCTGCCCTCCGCCCTACGATCGGTCCACCTGAGGTTGCTTTGGGCTGAGGATGGGAGATGGGGGTGGAGTCTCTGGAGCTGGGAACCGCACCAGGGCTTTATTAACCAGCTCCCTGTTGCTAAGCGGCTTTCATTAGCCGGGGAAGGTCCGCCGCAGCAGCCAGCTCCTCTAGGGAAAGGCGGGGAGATACTAATGAGCTGGAGAGAAGCAGGTGTGACGGAGGATGCGTCCCACCTGGGATGCTGCCGCGTGTTCTGAGAGTCAGACACCAGGCAGTTTTCAGTCTCTCTCTTCAGTGAAAGGGAGCCCTTCTCTCTGCTTCCTGCCCACACTGAATAGCTCATTCTCAGCTTGTGTGTCCCCCACTTTGCACCCGGAAGCTATCGGGTAGGCAGGAAGGCCCTCTGGGGGACTGGCTCGCGCCCCTTGTCTTGGGGCGTGGCTGAGGGCAGGTGGCAGCGGTCTGCGGCCGAGACCCTGGCGTCCGACAGACCTTACCTGGCTTCACAGGCTGACTATGTCACCCAGTATGTGCCCATGCCCTCTTCCTCGGCGACTCTGAACCTGCACCATAAGGCTGTTGTGAGGGGTTAAAGGGGTGACGGAAACCAGGCACCCAGCATGGAGTATGCAGTAGGTGCTCTGTATTGTCACCACCAGCGACCTTCTGCTTTGTTCTTGAAAGTGATCTTATAACCTTCCCCATAAAGCCTCCTAGAGCCCTCTCCCGGATGCCCTCTGGGAATCCATGTTTCTGGGAACTTGGAGGATCTGGACAACCAGAAATTTGAACTCTGGGAACCCAATCTAGGAATTTGAAGATATTAAGAAATTATTATTAATTCTGCAGGTGCAGTACAGGTATTAGGCACATGTTTTTAAAAGTCCTCTTTAAGAGATACATACTAAAATATTTATGGCAAAAAATACATGATGTCTAAAATTGGTTCCCAAATAACCTAGGAATAAGGGGAAAGTGGTTGGAGGTGGTATAACTAAGATTGGTCAAACCTTGCTTATGGTGTGTGATGGGTACGTGGGGCATCGTTGTATCATTCTCTTTTGTATATGTTTGGAATTTTCCATGATGAAATGTTTTGTTTTGTTTTGTTTTTTTAAAAAAAAAAAGCAGAGGAGAGGATGGATGGAAGAAGAGATAGAAATAGCAAGTGTATGTAACTTATTTTACAGGAAATATTTTTATTTCAACACATCTGTATTGAAGGCATCCTTAAATAGGATTCTGGGCATGTGAGCCTACAGAAGAGACAAGTATGCAAATGTGTCCCACCCTCTGGGTGCTGGACCTGGATGTTGGATACAGGAGGGAGGGGTCTAAAGTCTTGCTCCCTCGTGGCTCAGCTGGTAAAGAATCCGCCTGCAATGTGGGAGACCTGGGTTCGATCCCTGGGTTGGGAAGATCCCTGGAGAAGGGAACGGCTACCCACGCCAGTATTCTGGCCTGGAGAATTCCAAGGGGGTTGCAAAGAGTCGGACACAGCTGAGCGACTTTCACTTCACAGCACTACATGCTAGTCACTGAGTTTTCATATCTGAATTTGCCTTGTAGACTGATGACATTGTGTTCACTCAATACACAGAGATTGTCCTATTCCCAAACTGACCCAGGCTCTGTCCCCAACTCCATGTACACACATCTGTGAGCGGTGGGGGCTTCACTGTCTAGCATCGGTACCCAGGGGAGGTGGGGAGAACAAGGGAAGGAGTAGATGTTTCTGAAGGGTCCTCCCTGATCCTGGACCCCCAGTTAGAACCAGGAAGGACCTGTTGTTGGCTGAGGCTGCTTCCTCCCCTTCCCATCCTTGGTCTTCTAAACCAGAGACAGGGTCTGGGCTGGGGGACGTGGGTAGTTCTAGACAGCAAACACAAGAAGGGCACAAACCGTACCCTCTCTTGCCTTCAACAGCCCACACTAGACCAGCCATCATCTGGCTGCCCATTAGTAGGATGGTCAGTTGGGCAGTGGCCTGTCATGGTGAAATTCCAAAAAGAGGAAAAAGGGTAGAAACCCAAGACACTGGACCCCTGCACCACCACAAGAGAGCTGCTATAGAGAAAGCCAGAGGCCTGAAACCTCAGTGCTGACCACAACTGCTGCGGCAGGCTCTGAAGGCTGGTTTTGTAAGAAAAACAAGGGCGTTTGCAGCTCCCCGTCCCAACAGAAAAGTTCTCGGTGCTCTGTCTCCCCATCCGTCAGTGCCCGTGGGAAATCCCCGGCCTTGACAGAGCCACAGGCGTGCCTGTCTGGAGGGAGGGGGGGGGACCGTGGCACATGTCCACCCTCCCCGCCCTGTCCCACCTTCTCGGGCTGCCTACGGAGACCACCCCGAGGAAGGGCACCCGGAGTCTCTCCCTGGAGATCAAGACCAAGCCCTTCCTCAGGGAGACAGCCCCAGATGACCTGTCACAGTAGTGACCACACCATCACGTTCTTGAGAGAGGTTACATAAAGGGGAGCAGCTAAATGGTTTAATACCTAAGTAGGGATACAGGGCCAAGGGAGGTGGTGGTTTATTTTTTTTTAATTGAAGAAAATAGAGAATATTTCGGAGAAGGCAATGGCACCCTACTCCAGTACTCTTGCTGGGAAAATCCCATGGATGGAGGAGCCTGGTAGGCTGCAGTCCATGGGGTCGCTAAGAGTCAGACACGACTGAGTGACTTCACTTTCACTTTTCACTTTCATGCATTGGAGAAGGAAATGGCAACCCACTCCAGTGTTCTTGCCTGGAGAATCCCAGGGATGGTGGAGCCTGGTGGGCTGCCGTCTATGGGGTCGCGCAGAGTTGGACATGACTGAAGCGACTTAGCAGCAGAGGAGGTTTATTTACAAATATGCATGTGTGTTCAGTCACATCTGACTCTTTGTGACCTCCATGCACTATAGCCTGCCAGGCTTCCCTGTCCATGGGGCTTTGCAGGCAAGAATACTGGGAAGTGTTAGTCATTCAGCGGTGTCTGACTCTTTGCAACGTCATGGACTGTAGCCCGCCAGGCTCCTCTGTCCATGGAGCTTTTCAGGCTCGAATACCGGAGTGGGTTGCCATTTCCTACTCCAGGGAATCTTCCTGACCCAGGGATCGAACCCTGGCATCTCCTGCATTGCAGGTGGATTCTTTACCACTTCACCACCTGGGAATCCCTTATATACAAATGGAAAATATCTAATAGGGAAAAGTGAAAGATACAGGGAAGGGACATTTGCTGGATTGATGTCCTTGAGACAGTGGGTCCCTTGCCGAGCTGGGTGTGGCTGGCACTGGCCTGGCTCCCTGGGCAGCCAGTGTGAGCTCTGCACGTGGACTTTGCTCTGCATCCCCAGCGGGACAAGGAAGATGGATATGTGCTGGATGAACCTCATTTCCTTCACCTGTGTAATTCTGGAATCTCATGGAAGGGCTGTCTCCTCCCAGTGAAAGTCTGGATGGGAGAGTTGTTTCTTGTTTTAGGGCTTTGAACAAGGCTGCGTGCCAAACTCCCTCCCCCAACACACAAAGCTGAAGCAAACAGCCAGCATCACCAGTGCAGGCAGAGGGAAAATGTACCCCCGTTACCATAGAAATGCTCATTCCGCGTGGAGGCAGCTGTTATAAATCCCTGGGTGGAAATAGCCGGTCAGGGAAGTGGGAAGAGGAAAGATGTGTGATGCTGGGCCTCACCTCTTTGCTCCGCCCACTTTATCCACCGTGTGAAAGGAGGCTGCCCATCCTACCCCGGTTTCTATCTCCAGGGGGGTTGCTCCTCTCCTGGAAATCTTGGTTCCCCCCTCCCAGACTTTTAAAAATTCTGCTCTGAGTCAAGTCCCCCAAAATTCCAGGCCCCAAAGCAGCCACCTGTTTAACTGTCCTCACTCGGAGGCTGAACTCGCCCGATGCACAGATGGCAGCTGGCGGAGGTGGGGGCCGGAGCACTGAACACACCTGCTCCTCCCGTTATCCACCCCTCCCGCCTCGGAGCCTCGGGCGCAGCCTCCACGCCAGGCTGTGCTGACTCCGGTCGCCGTGTCCTCCACCTCAGCCAACTAGCGTCATCCTTGGAAGGCCGTTCAGTGGGCCCCCCTGTAACTGTACTGGGCTTGTCCAGGCCCCTTGGCTGCTGAACCCAGTTTAGTTGGGGATGTGCGTGTGAGAGCCGGGGCTGCTTCTGAGGACCCAGGGCTGATTGAGGACCCTTGTCAGTGTCTACTGCTGCATTTCCTGGGCAGCCATGGCTTTAGTCCATTCTTTTTTTTTTTTTTTTTTTGGCTGTGTTTCGTCGCATGTGGGATCTTAGTTCTCAACCAGAAACTGAACCCACACCCACTGCAGTGCAAGTGCAGAGTCTTAACCCCTGGACCACCAGAGAAGCCCCACTCGCTTTAATCCATTCTTGTGGGCTCCTGAGACACCAGAGCTGCTCTCAGCCCACGGAATCATTTCTCGGTCTCTGCGCAGCTCAGATCACCAGTGGCTGCCCTAAGCAGAGCTCGGGCGCTCCTGTAAGAGGGGGGAACCAAACTAACCTGCAGACCCTACTTGCTGAGAGCTGGTGAAGGGTGGGGTGCCCATGGACAGATCTGAGCCTTTCTGAGTTGTGTGACAATTCACCTCCCAGATGGAGAGAATCTCTGGCATCTTTTCATGATGCAATTATTATCATTTTGATTCAGTAACCTGGATCAAAAAATCAAGACTATATTGCTTCTTGTGCCTCCTTCCAGACTTTTTTATCCTAATCTTAAAAACATTGTGTTCTTTGTTTACCCCACCCTTTTTGTCATCCAAAGGTCTCTTTTGAAGACTTTTCTGTTCTCAGCTCCTGGAGAGCATCCTCACTCTTTTTCAGAGTGGCATTGTAATTACACCGTATGAGCGTGTCGTGCATGCGTGCGTGCATGTGTGCGTGCGAAGTTGCTCCAGGGTGCCCTCTCTACTCTGTCATCCTGGCTCACTGGCAGCAGTTCCCTGAGCCTTGCTGTCAGTGGACCAGGATGACGGAGTAGAGAGGGCACCCTGGGCCCCTCTGGTGCTGCAGCTCCAAAGGCCACCATAGGTGGGGAGTGAGAGGATCCAGCTTGTTGAGTCATGTCTGTTTCTCTGCTTCAATTCACTCACCCAAATGCTTCCCTCCCAACCAGTCACCAAAAGCAGTAACAGTGTCGATTTGTTCTTAATCAGCCTGTGTTTTCCTTATGTGAAATGAGCCGAACGACTTATCAGGATGGTGTTTCCCATCTTTGGGGGCATCTGGAGTGGCTGTGGGTGGTACTAGGAACCCTGGTATCTGAAGCCTTCATGTCACTGCTGGGGGACCAGGGCCGAGACAGCTCTGTCAGAAGGGGGACGGTTTCGGCTGACTTGGTGATTTGGCTTGCCAGGGCCCTCTCCTCCAGAGGCTTCTGTGTGGCCTTTACCCTGGGGAGGGGAGCTTACTGGTCTGTGAGAGGCCCTCCTGGGGAGTGTGGACAGCTGGAGAGTTGGACACTATTGCTGGTGGCTCTGCAGCTGCAGCTCTGAGTGTGGGTTCACTGTACACCGGGAGGGACCAGGCGGGTCTTTGTGCTTGAATCTCTGTGAGTGTCAATCAGTGGACATGTCTGTGATTCTGCTCAACCCAGAAGTCTTAGAGAGGGGTTTTAAAATTTTCTGGGATCAGAGACCCCTTTTAGAAACCAAAACTCAAGGATTCTTTATCCGGAAAAGAACCACCCACCTATGCATGTGGGAGGAGGCTGATGATTCTGTGTACAAAGTTAGGAGCTCTCTGGAAAGTCCAGAAGCCCATCCACAGACCCTCTCAGGAGAGTAATTCTCAATTATTATAAGTGTTATGATCTTATTTTGCCTACGCACTGCACACGATAACATCTTTCATTGCACGCACTTCTCCTCTGCGAGATTCAGTCCTTTGGGAATGGGGGAGGCGTAGTGTGGTCTAACAAGTCCTGACTCAGGAGCCTGGGGAGTCAAGAGTAGGAACACCTGGCAGAGGGTGTTACTTTGGCAGAGGGTTGATTACTTTGCTTGGAAGGTAGAGAGGCGAGAGAGATTTCTCCTGCTGCAAACATTGCCTGGCACCTTGCCCGGGTTTCACAGGAGGCACTTCAGGGCCACAGGGTGAGTGGGGGCACCGGATGTGCTGTTCTTCTCTCAGCATTCCCTACTCACGGTGATTATGGAGGCATGCCTCCGCCCACCCCCAGAGAACTCTCTGCCCAGAGGCTGCCTGGCAGGCTGGGTGAGGCTAGGCCCTGCTTGGATCCCCAGCTCCCCAGCCTGGCTTCGCGCGTGCCACTCGACGGTCGCCTGGGGAAGGTAGGAAGGCTAATGACTCATTACCTCGGCAATTAGTCACATCACTGAGGAGCTCGGTCCCCTGCAGGACTGATGCCGCCTGCTGCCACTCTGGTTCCTGTTCCTCTCTGCTTTTCTCCCGCTCTGAACGGGCACTGCCACCCCGGGAAACAGTCACCACCTTCCTCCAGGTGTGGGCGTGTAGCTGCAGCAGGACCAAGAGACTAGGACTAGAGGACCACTCGTCTGTGCTCCCTGCCCCAGGGCTACGTAGGACCTCCAGGGACCTACCACGGAGCGGGTCATGTGACTCTGAAGCGGAGATTCCCCCACATGCCTCGTACACACATGACACCTGTAGATAAACCTGTCTGCGTACACACGTGCTCACACATGTATGAATGTGGCAGGAGGGAAAGGCTGCATCGCCCAGGCCTGAACTCCCAGGAGAGGGCAGGGGCGCTAACTTCCCCTCCCCTGGGACCACTCTCATTGAGCTGGCCGGCTTCCAGGTTGGCCTGAGGGACTCTCTAAACTTCTCAACCTCAGTGCAAGAGACAGCCAAAACTTACAGGACAGCAGTGACCAGAACAGTGAAGGCAGAGATTAGGTGACAGCCACTGCTTTCAGTGGTTATTTCCGAAGAGCAGGTTTCTTTTCTTTTTTTTTTAAGATAGTTTTATCTATTTGTTTTTGGCTGTGCTGGGTCTTCATTGCTGCACGGGCTTCTGTCTGGTTGAGGTGAACAGGGGCTACTCTCTCTTGGTATGTGGGCTTCTCACGGCAGTGGCTCCTCTTGTTTCGGAGCACGGGCTTAGGACCTGCTGGCTTCAGTAGCTGCAGCATGTGAGCTCCGTAGCTGCAGCTCCCAGGCTCTAGAACACAAGCTCAGTAGTTGTGGCTCACGGGCTTAGTTGCTCCAAGGCATGTGGGATCTTCCCGAATTGGGGATTGAACCCACCTGTGTGTCCTGCACTGGCAGGCAGATTCTTTACCGCTAGCGCCACCTGGAAGCCCACCTCCAGCCCAGTCCCTGTGAAAGGAGAACACGTGAGGCAAGAGGAGACCTCCTCCCACCTGTGAGCCCCCACCCCCAACATACCTGGAGGAGGTGAAAGGGGCTCAGCCCACGTTTGGGGCCCTGGCTCCTCCTCCCATCTCTGCCACTTTGTGATGCGAATCAGCCTTCTTCCCTTTCAGGGCCTTTCCTTCCTCAGCTGTAAAACAATCAGCTTAGCCTCAGTCATGGCCAAGCCCCTTCCTCCCCCATACCTCCACACTAATTTCTTTTTAGCATCTGTCTGTGCCCAGGGCAGCTCCCCACCCTCCCCCACCACGCCCTTCTTTGCTTCCTGTGGAGCTTGTCTGCTGTAAGCAGCATCCAGACGGAGAGAGTAGGCCTAGCCCCTAAAAATATGAATGAATGAAGGGAAGCCCTCCCTGCATGGGAAGGAGAAATCTCTCACTCCTGCAGGGCTCATCAATAATTCAGGGCCGCCGTCAGGTCTGATCTCTGCAGTGGCTTCATCAATATTTCAGCTCCTTCTCCAGAGCCTCGTTCCTTAGCAACCGCATCGTTGGTGCTCTCCAGGAGGGCTGCCGGGCTGTGTGCTCCCCTCGTCCCTTCTGGGGGTGCTGTCCGCGCTTGCCCTCGTGGGCAGGGGTGGAGTCACCCATGCCAACCCGCCCTGGCAGCTTTGTCCTCAGAGCCTCAGGACAATGCCACATACAGGAGGCATGACACACCAGGCCAGGTGGCAGGAGGGGACAGGGATGGAATGGCACGTCAAAGCCCCCAGGGGTCCACCCTGGGCGGGCAGGGGCATGGGCGGGAGCCCTTTGGGAGGACGTCGGGGTGTATCTCCGTGGCCCCCCTAAGCCTGAACTGCACGCCCCAGTCCTCGCCTGGGGCAGTCCTTGCCTCTGTGCTCCCCACAGATATGAGGGAGGGGGTGTTCTCCCCATCACCGTCTTGCCTAGGCTCAGTTGCCGACCCTCTGTGGCCCAGGTGCGGTGGAGGCTTGCCTCCTGCATCAGCTGAGGCGCCGCGCTGCTGGCTTCCTGCGCAGTGACAAGATGGCAGCCCTGTTCACCAAGGTGGGGAAGGCGTGCCCGGTGGCCGGGGAGATTTGCCACAAGGTGCAGGAGCTGCAGCAGCACTTGGAGGGCAGGTGAGCCCTAGGCCGGCCCCGCCCCGCCCTCCTGCTCCGTCCATTTCCAAGGGCCTCTCAGGTGAGGGGCCAGACCAAGGGTGGTGGTGAGGGGGGGGCCCTTTCATCTCCAACCCCTCCTCCCAGTAATTCCTCTGGATTCTCATCCTGTGGCACCAGACTCGGCTCCCAGAGCCACCAGTCTGCATTGTGGCTTGCCCCCCAAGCCCTCACACTCCTAGAGCCCACCTCTCTCTTTGCAGGAAACCCTGGGCAGGCAACCAGGAGACCCTGCGGAGACAGGGCTCTGCCAGCGGGAAGGCCCCAGCCCTCAGCCTGCAGGCCCTGAAGCACATATGGGTACGCACAGCGCTGATCGAGAAAGTGCTGGACAAGGTCGTGCAGTACCTGGTGGAGAACTGCAGGTGACTGCCCTTCCCCGAGACCCGCTCCCCACTCCCACCCTGGTGCCTGACTGCCCACCATGGTCTCTAGGCATGCACCATTCCCTGTAGCACCCTGAACACATGGACCACCCCAGGCCACCCACAAAGCTCAGCCCTTGTGGACTCATTGCTGCTTGATTACTGGACATGGATTGGGTCCTTGTGTGGACGTGTTTCCTTGGTGAGCTTGACGGCCCTGGAAGGAGGCCCGGAGACCTGCAGTCACCCTGTCTGTCTCTTTCCTGGCAGCAAGTACTACGAGAAGGAGGCGTTACTGGCAGACCCTGTGTTTGGCCCCATCTTGGCTTCTCTTCTAGGTAAGGATGGGATCAGAGAGGCCTGTGCTGGCCTACAGCGGGGGCTCCAGGGCAGGTGCCAAGGGGCCACCCCCGAGCTGGTGGTCCCTGTCTCCACAGTGGGACCCTGTGCCTTGGAGTATACCAAGCTTAAGACAGCTGACCACTACTGGACCGACCCCTCTGCTGATGAGCTGGTCCAGAGACACCGTATCCGGGGTCCCCCGCATCGCCAGGACTCTCCCGCGAAGCGCCCAGCCCTAGGAGTAGGTGTCCCTCTTCCCACCCCGTGCTCACTCAGGGTGGGCCTCTGGGCCTGTGGCGAGGGCAGCCAGCCTATGCGCTCCTGGCAGATACAGGCGGTAGCGGCCAGCCTGGGAGAGCCTTCCCCGCACTGGCTCTTACATAAATGCCAGGAGCACAGAGCTGGTCTGAGGCCAAGGGCAAACTGGGGACAGGAAAGACCCTCGGGGTCCTTGGCCCCCAAGCCGACCTCCCCGGACAGGGGCCAAGCCGTGACTTTGTGCGCAGATCCGAAAGCGACACTCAAGCGGCAGTTCGTCGGAGGATAGGCTCGCCGCCTGCGCCCGCGAGTACGTGGAGTCGCTGCACCAGAACTCCAGGGCCCGGCTGCTCTATGGCAAGAACAACGTGCTGGTGCAGCCGGTAGGGGAGCCGAACGCCCCCCACCTCTCCCGCTTCCTGAGGGGCCCAGACCTCCAGCCACATCCAGCCCTCCCTTCAGAGGCTTCATTTCACACGCGTCATGCCCAGCCTTGAGCTGTCACGAGCCACGATGGCATCGACTCCAGCCCACTGAGACCAGGCCTTCCGGGGGCAGGAATGGCGGCCAACAGGCAGGGGGAACACCGAGCCTGGGTATCACTGACCCGGACCCATCTGCTAGCCAAGAGGCTCACGGGGCAGAGGTAGTGGCCCCAGCCAGGCAGGGAAAGGAGGTGCCCACATCTGCAGGGGACACATGGCGCTCCTGCTTCCTCCCGGTCCCCAGGCCCAGACCCTGTGATGGGCCCAGTCTGGCCTCTGCTGAACCCACCTGGAGCTCCTCTTCCACAGGCCATCAGGAGCCTCTCAGGCCCTCATCTTCTCTGTCCTCTGTGTGTCTCCTGTCTGTAGAAGGAGGACATGGAGGCTGTCCCTGGCTACCTCTCCCTGCACCAGTCTGCAGAGAGCCTCACTCTGAAGTGGACCCCCAACCAGCTCATGAACGGGACTCTGGGGGACTCTGAGCTGGAAAAGAGGTGAGGGCTTTGAGACCCCCTCCCAGGAGTCAGGGAAGGGAGTGGGCACTTGCTCCCTGGCGGAAAGGGCATGGAGAGACCCAGCCTGCTCCAGGGGGCAGACCTCACTTCTTACCCAATGCCAAGAATTGCAGGGAGAGGCTGCCTGGGGAGGTTCCCAGAATCTCTCAGACCAAGCCAGGCCTGGGCACAGAGAGGTTTGTCTGAGCCAAGTTCTGGGCAGCTGCGACTGCCAGGCTCTCTGCTATGAGGACAGCACGGGGTCCCGGGGGACACGGCTGGCCGAGGTCGCTGCTCAGCCACAGTCACGCTATCCTCTGGATAGTCTCACGGCGTCTCAACGGGGTGGCAGGTCTCGGGCACAGTGACACCAACCTGATTCCTCTGCAGCGTCTACTGGGACTACGCCCTGGTCGTGCCCTTCAGTCAGATCGTCTGCATCCACTGCCACCAGCAAAGTGAGCCTCCCCTGTGCTGGGTGCAGGGGTGAGGGGAGAGAGGCTGCGTGGCCCACGGACCTCCTGTCCCCCTCCCACCGCCCCCTGGCTCCGGGCCCTCCCCCTGGCCTCACTGGTGCACATTCATCCCCAGAGAGCGGCGGCACGCTTGTGCTGGTGAGCCAGGACGGCATCCAGAGGCCACCGCTGCACTTCCCGCAAGGGGGCCACCTGCTATCCTTCTTGTCCTGCCTGGAGAACGGCCTTCTGCCCCGAGGGCAGCTGGAGCCCCCACTCTGGACCCAGCAGGGCAAGGTACCTCTGGGCGAGGGGACGTAGGGACTGGGTTCTCTCCTGCCCCCCAACCCCCATCCCCCATCCTTCCCCACATGGAGCTCTTCGCACCAGCCTGGGGGTCTCCTGCATCAGACCCCACCCGAGGCAGACTGACCACCCACCCCACCCTACCCCACCCCTACAGGGGAAGGTGTTCCCCAGGCTACGGAAGCGCAGCAGCCTGCGGTCCGTGGACGCGGAGGACGTGAGCACGGGGCGAGCGACCGACTACGTGTTCCGGATCATCTACCCTGGCCACAGACACGAGCACAGTGAGTGTCTCAAACCTCGCTCAGGAGGAAGGGGGGGCGCTCCAGGTGGTGGGGGGTGCAGCATCACCTGGGGCCAGGGTGACCCAGGCAGGTTGTCGCTCAGCCTCATGTGGGACCTGTCCCCCAACAAATCATCCCTCTGAGAAGTAGCCTCTTGTCTATCTAGCTGTCTTCTCACTTCGTAACCCCAGGTCTCTTGGCTCAGAAGTCACTGTTCAGTATTTTCGCCATCTTTTCATGCCCTGCCCCAGGGGAAAAAATGCGATGAGACTAGAAACAAGGTGGGGAGCTCTCCGTTTCGCCTCGGCCTGCTGCCTGACCCCCATAGGGAAGCCTGGGTGCTGAGTCAGTGCTGCCTTATGGGTAGTTTGTGGGTGCAAATTGTTCTCTGACTCTGCTCTAGCCAGGCCTCTCCCCCAACCTGCCACTGCTGCAGAGGCAATAGTGGGAGTCGGGGGCATCTAGGGTGAGGTTTGGAGCTACAAGGGGCCTCTGGAGGCCGGGAGTTGAAAGTTGGCTTTGTTCTCGTGGGTTATTGCCCCATCCGGACGTAACCCCTTTGGGCCCCAGGGGGCTGATCCACAAGCATCTACCAACCCCCGAGCTCCCTTTCTGGTCAGAGCACTGCGGTGAGCATCACCGACACGTGAGCACTGTGCACTGCCCACGGGTTTCTCCCAGCCAGACTCGCTGAGCTTGGGGGCAAGGTCAGGGAATGTGCCAGCCCAGAGCACGTATTTGCCAGCCAGACCACCTTCTCCTCATACCAACAAGTGGTTGACCGGTGGTCTCTGTATTAGTGGACAGGCTGTACAGACTGCAAACACACAGCCACAGCGTGAGTTCCCGACCAGTGTGGAGGGCAGGAGGTGTGGGGCCCCTCCCCTCCCAGGTGTGCCGCTGAGGAGGAGACACAGCTTTGGCCAGCCGTGTTTGCCGACCTGGCACTTAATCTCGGGCTCTTGCTCGGCTCAGCTGTTGCAACTTCCACTTGCCCTCTTCAAGTCTTGTCATTTCCCAGTTTCGGTCACCTCAAGGAACAGAAGCCCAGGGGGGTGACTCATGACTCAAGCTCTTCGAGAGCAGCTCCGGAAAGACCTGGGAAGGTTGGATTTTCAGTCTGAAGAGGGGGATTTTAGGGTGACATTCAGATGTAGTTCAGCCTGACCACGACATGAGCCGAAGAATCTGCCGACACTCATGGCCGGCCTCAGCCGTGCAGGGCCGGGGCGCCCCTGTCTTTCACTACCCCGACTGCCCCCATCAGTTCTTGCTTCTGTTCTTCCTAGAGAGGGCATCCTTCAAGAGTGAGCTCTGTAGCTGCCTCCCGGCCCTCACTTTCTTCCATCCTTTCCCCAGTAACTCATCAAAAGGCTCTCCGGTCCCCTCTTCCACACCCTGCAGGCTCAAGGCGACCCCAGACTCTGTAAGGAGGGAGTCCGGACCCTCCTGCCCTGGGACCAGGGTCCTCACGCCTCTGCGTCTCTGCTGTTCTCTTTGAGCAGTCACTATTAACTACCACCACCTAGCGGCCAGCCGCGCGGCCTCGGTGGACGATGATGAGGAAGAGGAGGATAAACTACACGCGATGCTCTCAATGATCTGCTCGCGGAACCTCACAGCTCCCAATCCGATGAAAGGTTTTTATCCCTCCCCGTCTCCCTGATCCACCCCTTCCTCCCGCCCCGCCCCAACCCCCTGGGCCCATGTGCCACCCACCGCAGGGGCTCAGATGGCAGTGTTGGCATTACAGGACTTGCACCCAGGAGGCAGATCAGGGAGGGTGGAAGGAGGCGCAAGCCAGAGGGACAGGACCAAGAGCAGCCAGCTCTGGGTTCCCCATTGAACCTGTGAGGGGAGGCTTCCCACCGGAGAGGGAAAAGATTAGAGATTCCCTGGTAGGAAGTCTGATTATCTGGTTCCCTCCTGGGAATGAATGGCTCTCTGAGCCCTGTTCCCGCTCCGGGGGTGGATCATGCTGCTAAACCCAAGACTGTGTCTTTCTCTCTCTCCCACTGTCTGGAAAGACAGGCCCGTGCCTCTGCCTCCCGACTGAACGTGAACAGGACGGAAGAGCAGGCCCCTCCTCGGCAGGGCTAGGGGCTGGACAGCTCATGGGGACAGGAGTCACCTGTGGTCAGGGGAGGGGTTGGGGCCACCATGGAGAGAGACCCAGGGCTCAGTTGACCCAGCTAGCACTTTAGCATGAAATCTAGAAATATCTGTGCCAAAGATATCAGACAGCTGTGTTCCCGCCCTCAGGGACCTGAGTGCAGGGTTACAAAGACCCCTTTACTGGGAATGACAGGGCAGTGCCCACAGCTTCTCTGGCCACCAGTCCTCTTGGGGCAGAGCTTGACTGGTGGAGAGGCACTGGCTGGGGGACCAGACAGGCCCAGGTCACAAAAGAGTGGTTCTGCAGGGCTGAGGTCCTCTTTCTCAGATCTGAGGGGAAGCATTCCCATGCCGCAGATTCACTTCTTTCTTCTATTTTTTCATTGAAAATATATATTGTGTCCATATAGGAGCTAGTGGAAAAATCTTCGTCTCTATCTCTTTCCTATACTCCGTACGTGTGCTAAGTAAGTCACTTCAGTAATGTCCGACCATAGCCCACCAGGCTCCTCTGTCCATGGGGATTCCCCAGCCAAGAACTCTAGAGTGAGTTGCCATGCCCTCCTCTAAGGGATCTTCCTGACTCAGGGATTGAACCCGAGATTCATGTCTCCTTCATTGGCAGGCGGGTTCTTTACCGCTAGCTCCGCTTGGGAAGCCCTTTCTGTTCTCTAAGAATGACCAATTAAATATATAAGCGCCAACATTTTAGATGAGGGTGGGGTTTATACAACAAGTAGGAAAAGAAACTTGAGACAATCCATTGTCCAGGATGAAAGTCAGCCCGTCTCTATTCCATCAGACCTTAATGCAGACACGGAACCCTTTGATTCTGTTGCCCCGTTGCAGGGGGCTTGATTGCTATTCACGGTCACATTCACCTGCAGACAACATAGCCAGAGCTTTGAGGTCAATAGATTTCAATGAAATACACACACACACACACAGTTTGTGAGGCAGATTTTTACAAAAATATCTTCCAGTTTGTTTATGCCTCCCTGTATGCACTTGAACAATTCCCTACCATTCTATTTATTTGTTTTTATTTTTTAAACGATTTGCAATGTTGTGTTACTTTCAGGTACACAGCAAAGTGATTCAGTTTTGTATTTATATTCTCTTTCAGATTAGTTTTCATTATCGGTTATTGTAATATTGACTGTAGTCCCCTGTGTTATACTGTAGGTCCTTGTTTATCTATTTTACCTGTAGTAATATATTTATATGTTAATCCCAAACTCCTAATTGATCTCGCCCCCCCCCAGCCACAGAGTAATTCCTTCTCCCCTTTCCCTGCCCCTACACAGGGAATGTGAGGCTTCCCTCATAGCTCAGCTGGTAAAGAATCCGCCTGCAATGCAGGAGACACCGGTTCAATTCCTGGGTCAGGAAGATCCTCTGGAAAAGGGATAGGCTACCCACTCCAGTATTCTTGGGCTTCCCTTGTGGCTCAGCTGGTAAAGAATCCACCCGCAATGTGAGAGATGTGTGAGTTCAGTACCTGGGTTGGGAGGATCTCCTGGAGAAGGGAAAGGCTACCCACTCCAGTGTTCTGGCCTAGAGAATTCCATGGACTGTTTAGTCCGTGGGGTTGCAAAGAGTCGGACATGACTGAGCGACTTTCACTTCCAGTTTCACAGAGGGTATTCAGGAATATGCGACACTCTCATTATACAAAATTCTACCAAAGAATCCAGTTCCTGAGCTTGGCCGCCACGCCTGTAACGGGCAACCCAGCCCATGGCCTAGAACACGCCTGGCACACGGCTGTCCCCTTACCCACCAGGTCCCTGCCCTTGCGCCTGCCCCCTCTGCCAGGCCTCCAGTGGGACCCCCTCCAGGCCAGCTGGTAGGAACTGGGGGACCCTCACTCCCCACGTTGGTCACCTGCACTGGGCCTGCCACTTGGGCTTTCCTTGCAGACCTGTGCTAGGTGCTGATGCTCATTTCCAGGTTAGCTGGCTTGGAGCAGTGTAGGAAGGCTAGTGAGGAGAGTCGGGGAGCTCCTTCCCACCCCACAAACAGTAGTCAGGCTGAAGGCTGGGGGTGTCCCAGTAGAGCCCCTGTTTGGTGGTTGTGGAGATGAGGAAGCCATCCCTGGATGCTCTGAGAACTGAGGCCTCCAGGGTGAGAGAAACTTAGAGGGTCCAGGGGCAAGGGGGCTTGTCTGAGCATCCTCTTGGGGAATGCAGGGGTCCCACCAACCCAGTGTATAAGCCCCCGACCCCAGCCCTTGAGAAGGAGGAGGTGTGAGAGCATTGTCATCAGGTTGCCGGGGGATGGCATGGAAGCCCCACCTCCACTCCAGTCCTTAATGACAACACTGTTGAGTCCATTCTGCTAGCTGTTGCTTTCCAGGCCTGCGACATGCTTGACTTGTGCATGTGAATCAAGTGGCGGGGGTCCAGACCCTCCCCTCCCTCCCCCTCCTCCCTCCCCCTCCCCCAGCTGCCTCCCCACCGAGCAGAGATGCTGTTCACTCTAATTCTGCTCCAGGCCAGGCACCTTTCACTCGGAATCTTAGGGGCTGTGGGGTTCGACCACCCTAATTGTTTCACTTCAAACTTTCCTCATGCTCAGAGGAGAGAGTCAGAGTCAAACTGGCCCAGCAGACCCTCCCCGTCTAGCCTGCTGCCCCTTGCCCAGTCACTCCAGAGCTCCGGCTGTCTGCACTGGGTTAATTCAGAGATGCAGTGTTCAATGCTGGCTGGCTCAGCTCCTTCCTGGAGAATTAAGGTGAAGAGCATTGACCCAGGACACTTTCCTTGGTTGGGCCCTGCTTTCTGGGCATGAGCTCGTTTTCCTGTGTGCCCACCCTCTACACCTGGCACACCCCCACACCCTGCCTGCCCACCTGTTGCTGCCTGCTGCCTACCTGGCTGGGCCCTCTGCCACTCTCCCCTGCCTCCCCCCGCCACGGGCGTCGCTCCTGCCTGCCTGCCCCAGGGGCCTGATCTGGGCTCCTGCCCCACCCCACCTGCCTTTGTCCCCTCCTCCTCCTTCCCAGAATCTCAGGCATGGCTTGCACCCCTCCCTCCCAGAGCCGCGGCCCCCCCACACACACCCAGTGTGTTCCCTTAATTTGCCTCCGGGTGGAGCTGAAGGGCCAGATATCAAAAAATCCCAGCTGTGGATCTGAAAAGAGAGTCCCCGGGGCCCAGACAGGGCCGCCTCTGCGGGGACTGGAGGGGGTCAGCTTACTCCTGCCCGCCAGAGCACGCCCAGAGCTGGAGTCTGCCCCAGACTCACAGCAGCCCAGGGCCCAGGCTGTAATGTGCAGAAAGAAACTCCTGCTTGAACGAAGTCTCTTTATCACACACACACACAGACACACACAGACACACACAGACAGACACAGACAGACACACACAGACACACACAGACACACACACACAGACACACACAGACACACAGACACACACAGACACAGACACACACACAGACACAGAGACACACACAGACACACACACACACAGACACACAGACACACACACACACACACCGCTCTCCCTCTCTCTCTCCTTGTCTTCTTCAGGCTTCTCGGTCCTTTCCCTCCTCCCTGGCGTCTTTTCCTGGTCCTTTCACTTTCTGCCCTCAGGACTCTGCTTCATCTTTGTGGCTCATCTGACCGTCAGATT
>NW_024070192.1:38678089-38778816 GCF_014754425.2 Oryx dammah | reverse complement strand
CCCCACCATGAACAGTGCCTGCCCCACGTGGGCCCTTGAAGCTCTCAAAGATCTTGAGTTCTGATTCAGACTAGCTGGGCTGGCTGAGGAGGCTTGGTCTGCGGTGGTGGAAACATGTCCAAGGAGCTGTCTTCTGCAGCACGTTCTTCTGGGTGGCGGAACTGTGTGGGAGCTTTGCCCTTCCTGCCAGCTCACCTATGTGTTTGCAGGAGGCCACTGCGCCGATGGCAGTCAGGCTGGGCAGGGACAGAGAACTCGCCCACTGCTGAGCTGGCAGCAGGGGCACCTGCCCAGGCAGGGCACACCGCTCCTCCTTAGCCACTGGCCACCAGGTCTAGAACCCTCAGAGGGATGAGGTCTGTGGACCGGGACTGGTGGCTCAGGGGTCCTTCAGGGACTTTCATCAGTGGAGACTCCTGGCATGGGAATGTTCAGAGATCACAGTGTTCCAGGCATCTTCCTGCAAATCCGAGAGTTTGCTTAAGAGGACCAGGCTGAATCCTGGCAGGCCAAGCCAGCTGGCAGCATTTTCTTGTTCTTTCTCTTTCTTTCTCCTCCCTCTAGAAAAACAAGTGTCTATCCCATCGCTCATAGCACAACCGAGAGGATAGGCACAGTCATCCATGACTCAGTGAAAGTACCGTATCACGCTCAGAAAGCCCAGGTGGGAAGAGTCAGGCACCCTCTCTCTCTCCACCACCTCCATCTCTGGGCTCTGGACCCTGGGCCAGGCAGGCACCACCCCTGTGGTTTTCCACCAAAGGGCGACTTCATGCTGCAGCTCTGGGCACAGAGGTGGGCATGCTGCAGGGTGCTTGGGGGAGGAGACCGGCCAGCCCCTGACCGTGGCCCCCTTCCCGCCCTCAGATGCTGGCGACATGGTCGAGATGCAGGGCTTCGGGCCCAGCCTGCCAGCCTGGCACCTGCAGCCCCTGTGCAGCCAGGGCCCCTGCCTCTCCTGCTCCACCAGCAGCTCCCCCTCTGCGCCCCCCAGCCACTGCAGCTGTGTACCCGACCGGTGAGTGGGCCTGTGTGCCTGAGTGCGTGTGTAGGTCTGGGCCCGTGTCACTTGCCTGACACAGTCTTGAGTTGGACATACCTGGGTTTTAATTTCACTTTTGTTCCCCACGTCGCTCTGCCAAGTCACTGAGTCTCTCTGAGCTCCTATATTTCTAAGCCTCACTGTCCTCATCTGTGAAATGCTGATAATACCCCCTGTTCCCTAAGGTGCCTATGAGCACTGAATGAGGTATACAGTGTACGTGAGTGCCCAGAGCTGTGCCTGGCACTGGGCGGGTGCTCGGTATCTGGAGCTCCTCTTCCCAGAGTGGACCTGGATCCCGCCTTCAGGCTGACGTCTGAGGATGCTTCAGCAGGTGTCTGGGCATTTGCTGTGTTACCAGGAACAGTGTGTGCATGGCATTTGTGAGAGGGACATGTGCCCACCCTTGATGCTTTCACTGACTTCATCCTAACCCTGTTACGTCTGCTGACCCTCAGATGGCTCTCTCCATTTATACACGAGGGCACCAAGATGTACTAATGTAAAGTTAGTTGGCCAAGATCTCTGGGGTGGTTGGGGACCAGGCTGGGCCCCCAGCAGCTCTACCCAGAGTAGTTGGCAAAGCCAGGGAGCCCTTGACACGTTCCCGGGCTGTAGACCCTGCTCCCTGCACCACCCAAGCCCCTCACCTGCCCCCTGAGCCCGAAGAACCTCCCTTCTCACCCCTCCCGCCAGAGGAGCAGCCCTGAGTCAGGCTGATCCCACAGGCTGCCCCTCAGGCTGCTGTGTGAGAGCATGAAGAGGCAGATCGTGTCCCGGGCCTTCTACGGCTGTGAGTGTGGGGTGAGGTGGGACTGCCAGGGGAGGGGGCAAGGGCGGGGGCGGCCACCGGGACACAGGGTCACAGCCTCCCGGCTCCCCCTCCGCCCCCTGCAGGGCTGGCCTACTGCCGCCACCTGTCCACGGTGCGCACCCACCTGTCAGCACTGGTGCATCACAACATCATCCCGCCCGCCCGGCCCCCAGGGGCCTCGGGGGGCCTCACCAAGGACGTGTGGAGCAAGTATCAAAAGGACGAAAAGGTGCGCACTCTGGGGTACCAGGCTCTGGGGTGGCTGGGCAGGAGGCCGCAATGAGAGCCGACCACCGTGCTCTGCGAGTGGCTCTCACAGACCAAACGGGCGTTTGGGTGAAACGTGGTGCAGGCTCGGAGGGGACAGGCCAGGACGGATGGCCTTGGAGTACGGGGGTCACGGTGGAGTCTCATACAACCAGGCCTGTGGTCTCCATGGGAAAGAGGTCAGACAGGGAGTCCTCTCTGCTTCTGCGTGACTCCGCCGCCCTGGGGAGCACCTCTGCATCTCTCCAGGCTCCTTTCCTGCCCTGGAGGGGTTGAAGTAGATCTTTGTCCAGCTATGGCCTGGGGGGTGCGGTGCCGGGATGTGATGGTCCCAGAGCCATCCAAACCGTCCCTGGCCCCGGCTCTCCAGGGTGTGGGGTCGCCTGGCTGGCCTACACAGTCTTGCCTCCCTGGGTCCCTCAGAACTACAAGGAGCTGGAACTGCTGCGGCAGGTCTACTATGGAGGCGTGGAGCATGAGATCCGCCAGGACGTCTGGCCGTTCCTGCTTGGCCACTACAAGTTTGGCATGAGCAAGAAGGAGATGGAGCAGGTGAGGGGGAGGACGGGGGCACAGGCGGGGAGCCAGGCCAGGGGAACC
Source organism: Oryx dammah (assembly GCF_014754425.2). NCBI lineage: Eukaryota > Metazoa > Chordata > Mammalia > Artiodactyla > Bovidae > Oryx > Oryx dammah. Next base: position 38,776,093 of record NW_024070192.1, on the reverse strand, counting down.
CGGGGAGGGGGTCGCCTCAGAAACCTTGGTCTCTTCCCAGCCCGAAAGAAACAGGGCAGAGTGGCCCCGCCATCCTCACCCCCAGGCCTGGCCCGAGTCTCCGGCTGTCCTGGGAGGACGGCCGCCGAAGGGGGCCCGGTGCGCCCCTCCCCCCAATGGTCACGCTGTGGTCTGAGCACAGGTGGACACAGTGGTGGCAGCGAGGTACCAGCGGGTGTTGGCGGAGTGGAAGGCCTGCGAGGTGGTGGTGAGGCAGCGGGAGCGGGAGGCTCACCCGGCCACACTCACCAAGTTCTCCTCGGGCAGCAGCATCGACAGCCACGTGCAGCGCCTCGTCCACCGAGACTCCACCATCAGCAATGACGTGAGCCCGACGGGACCTGGGGGCCGGGGGCGGGGCGGCCAGCACTGCAGGCCTGACCTCTGGTGCTCGTGCTAGTGGGCAGCAGGGCCCTGGAGCACACCTCCACGTGTCCGTGTACTTGCTTCCTTCCACTGAAAGATGGGATGACGGTCCCCCTGCTGCCCACTCCTCTGGCTTGTTGCAGGAATAAATGACATGGCGCACTGTGTTCTGTCCTAATAGACTAGCAGAAAAGGGTGGCTTTATGGGGGATTAGGGAGGCCCTCCTTCTCTGGGGCTTCCCTGGTGGCTCAGACAGTGAAGAATCTGTTTGCAATACAGGAGATCCAGGTGTGATCCCTTGGAGAAGGAAATGGCAACCCACTCCAGTATTCTTGCCTGGAGAATTCCATGGACAGAGGAGCCTGGCAGGCTGCAGTCCATGGGGTTGCAGAGTCAGACACAACTGAGCGGCTAATACTTCAACACTTCTCCCACTTTGCAGAGAGACCTCAAGGCTAGGAGTGGGCCTTCCTGGGTTCCACTAGTGACAGGATGAGTGACTTCTCCTCCCATCTCTGGGGCTCGGGGGCCCCTCTCAGCATCTCTGATTATAGAGGCTTCTCCTAGAGCTGAGACTGGGGGTGGGTGTGCACTTGGAGCAGACCCATCTCATCGAGTTGGCCATGAGAAGCCAGTTCAGAGCCTGTGTGGTTCTTCCCACATCCCCCCTGACTTTTAGATGAACATTAAATCCCAATCTATGGCTGCTGGGCCCAACTAGAACTGAAAAGTTTCAGTTTTCAGGACATTCTTTTATTAACTTTTTTTTTTCTTTAAGATTGCCTCTTTAGATAATGTATATTCTTGTTCCTTAACTCCTACTAACCGAAAACTCAAGTTGGAGCAAGACTTAACTATAACTGCCAAGGCATCCTCTCCTTTCCACGGTCTTTGTCTGAATCCCATGTTTGTGAACAGATTCTCTGTCTGCTTTGGGTTTTGTTAAACTCCGAGTCTGAACCAGGGCCCCAGCTGCTTAGCTTGTGGACACAAGTAGCCTTTCTCGCAGGCACTAACCCAGCAGCACTTCGTACTTCTTGCCCAAAGTGAAAACTCCTTTTAAGCATCCCTTCCCTCCATAATCCAAATAGAAAAAGGAGACAAAACCGTCCACATATGTCTCTTCTTTTCCTTGTGACTTGTCTGTGGGAGTGTGTGGACCATTCCCAATCAGTAGAACGTGTTTCTTTTTTCCTTCTTCCTTCTCCTCGGCTTATCCTCAGCTAGTCTAACTGATGAGGTACCTGCTAGAGAGGTTTCCTGCTACTACTGCTTCCCTGGTGGCGCAGAGGTTAAAGCATCTGCCCGCAGTGCGGGAGACCTGGGTTCGATCCCTGCGTTGGGAAGATCCCCTGGAGAAGGCAATGGCAACCCACTCCAGCATTCTTGCCTGGAAAATCCCACGGACAGAGGAGCCTGGTGGGCTACAGTCCATGGGGTAGCAGAGTCCGACATGACTGAGCGACTTCACTTTCACTTTCTACTACTGCACGCTCAGTCCTGAAAACAAAGAAGTTGTTTTTCCTAACACCTCCAGTCTGCCAGCTCCCTGGGCTGCCCCAGAGGCCACACCACGACACCGTGGAAGCTGTCCCGGCCCGAGGCAGCCCACGACGTCTGTGTTTGTAGAGGATCACTTACTCGCACTGGCCATCGAGTGTCCAGGCCTCCATCCCTCTCCTTCCCTTCACACTTTTTCTCACCAATGTGAGGCCAGATGGGGCTAGAGACGGCATTTTCACGTTTTCCCAGAGCCTGGTCGGCTGGGTCGGGGGTTTAGGGGGTTGCTTGGCACCCCCCTGGGAAGAGTGCTGGGGAGCCACAGAGTGGGGGTGGGGATGTGAGGAGAATTCTGTGTCCCTCCTGGTTCTGACCCTGGAGGAGAGGCTGAGCTGAGGGCAGTGCTGGAGGGCAGGCGTGAGCCCCGCTGTCTTCACGCCCCCCTCTCCAACAGGTGTTCATCTCTGTGGATGACCTGGAGCCTCCAAGGCCCCCGGGCCCTGAAGACCCCAGACCAGAGGCTGAGCCGGGGGCGGAGGCTGGGCCCACGGGCACAGCCATGGTGGAGCAGCAGTCAGTGGAGTTCGACTCTCCAGACTCGGGCCTGCCTTCCTCCCGCAACTACTCCGTGACCTCGGGCATCCAGTCGAGCATAGACGAGGGCCAGATGGGCTTTGAGGAGGAGGACGGTGCTGGGGAGGAAGGCTCCGCCGGGATGGTCCCCAAAGCCCAGGTCTCCGAGCCCCAAGAACCCGGCCAGGAGAAGGCCTTGCAGGCCGGCGAGCTGGAGGCTGGGGAGGAGCTCGCGGCCGTGTGCGCCGCTGCCTACACTGTATGTGCTCGTTCCCCAGGCACTGGGGACCCTGGGGTGGACGGTGGGGTGGCCTGGACTGTCCTGGAGGTGGGCACCGAGCCCCTCCCTCAGCAGGCCCACAGGACTCAGTGCTCCAAGGCCCTTGGCTCCCTGCCTTCTCTGTGTTCATTTGGGCATCACCTCCGGCCCCTGACTCACCCCTGAGGGCCCTCCACTCTTCCAGATAGAATTACTGGACACCGTGGCCTTAAACCTGCATCGCATAGACAAGGACGTGCAGCGATGTGACCGCAACTACTGGTACTTCACACCCCCCAACCTCGAGCGGCTCCGAGACGTCATGTGCAGGTGCCACTGGGGGCCGGGCTGGGCGGGAGGCGGGGACCCTGCTCCGTGCAACATTAGGTCCAGCAGCACCCTGCTCCCCTGCCCTGTCCCCGTCTCATGACCGGCTCCCTATGTCTGTGTGTCCCCCCTCCTGTCATTCTTGAGGCCTTTCAGATCTCAGCTTTGGCCATGCTTCTCCAGGAAGCCGCAGCTGGTCCCCACCAGCATGTTGGGGGTGGTGATGGCTTGTCCATTTCTACCCGAGCGCCTTGAGAACGGTGGCTATGGATGGTTCAGTATAGCACTCCAGTGCTTCAGGGTGGAGGAAAGGCTGACCTCTGGGTCGCCGACTGGTCTAGGGGTCGTCTCCCTAGAAGTCCCTGTGGGGAGGGGAGGACGGTGCATAGCCACAGCGACTCCCCGGTGTTTCAGCTACGTGTGGGAGCATCTGGATGTGGGCTACGTGCAGGGCATGTGCGACCTGCTGGCACCTCTCCTGGTCGTCCTGGACAATGGTGAGGCAGGGCTAGTGGGACTGGGCCTGGGCCAATCCAAGCTGGGGAAAGGAACAGGGGATGGTGTGGTCTGCATGGATTGCGAGGGATGTGAGCCAGCTCTGCCCCACTCCCTGCCAGCCTCACACCCACCTCCCCCACAGACCAGCTGGCCTACAGCTGTTTCAGCCAGCTCATGAAGAGGATGAGCCAGAACTTCCCCAATGGGGGTGCCATGGACGCCCACTTTGCTAACATGCGCTCCCTTATCCAGGTGAGGTCTGCAGCGAGCGGGGGCGAGTGATGGAGCAGTGCTGGGCTTGTTCATTACCCACGAGAGGCTGGGGAGCGCTCCCAAAATGTGTTTTATGTACAAGCTTAGTTTCTTTCATTCAAAAATAAAAACCAGGAGAAGGAAATGGCAACGCACTCCAGTATTCTTGCCTGGAAAAGTCCATGGACAGAGGAGCCTGGAGGGCTGCAGTCCATGGGGTTACATGACTGAGCAGGCCATGCATGAGGGTGGAGGGAGATGGGTTGTAGCAATAAACTGGTAGAACTAAAAAATAAGTAAAAATAAAAACCCCAAACCCCATCATTTTCAACCTTACCAGTCAAAGAGAAATGTTGGCATATGAATGCTTATGCTTGTGAACGTTCTGGCGAGTAGTGTGGTCAATGATGAAATCACCCAGAAAATGGCATCATTCCAGAGAGGACATCCCAGAGAGATGGGTGGGGCTGCAGGGTGCAGGAGGGGCAGATGCAGCTGCCTGGGGGGCACCCGAGGGCCCTGGGGGTCGGGGTGACAGGGCGCTGGGGAAAGCGCTGGCACCCATTCAGCCCAGTGCCCTTTCTCCGTTTAAACCAGATCCTGGACTCAGAGCTGTTTGAACTCATGCATCAGAATGGAGACTACACCCACTTCTACTTCTGTTACCGCTGGTTCCTGCTGGATTTTAAGAGAGGTAAGAGACGGGCTGGAGGGCGGGCCTGGGGTCGGGGCAGTGGGGCATCCCCAGAGTCACTGGTTCTCAACCCACACTGCAGTGTAGAACCCCTCCAAGGAGCGCTGGGCCTCAACTAGCTCCGGACTTAACTAAGTGTGGTGACTTTAAAAGCCATTAGGTCAATCCACAGTGCAACTGGGGTTGAAAAGTCACCCAAAGGCAATGGTTTTCAGAACTGTTTTCAAAACAAGTCTTCCTGAGCACCAAGGCCTATAGAAGTAGAGCTACTCTAGTGTGACGTGGCCTCCGCGGAAGGTCAGGGTACCGGAGACGAATCCGACTCCGGGCAGGAACTACAGAAGGTGGGCAGGGCTTACCCAGCTCCAGGGGCACGGTACCTATAAAAGGAAGGGCGGGGCCTTGCCTGGGAGCCGCCCTCTTCACCGGTTCCCACGGTGGACCGATCCCGGGACCAGGGCCCTGGAGCTCTGTCTTGGCACGAGGCGACCCGTGGCGGCCAGGCCATCTCAGCCCCCTCGCCATCCCCAGAGCTGCCGTACGAGGATGTGTTCGCTGTGTGGGAGGTGATCTGGGCAGCCCGGCACATCTCCTCGGAGCACTTTGTCCTGTTCATCGCCCTGGCCCTGGTGGAGGCCTACCGAGAGATCATACGCGACAACAACATGGACTTCACCGACATCATCAAGTTCTTCAACGGTAGGAGCCACTCGGTGGTGCCGGCTGCCCCAGCACGGCTATTGAGTGGCGCTTCCACTCCCGGCCTGGGCAGGGTAAGGGGTGTCTTAGGAGTACCGGCCCGGCCCGTAAGGGAATGTCAGGAGTCCAGATGGAAATACAGCCGGGTGGGCGGACCCCGGGCTCCTCCCAGATTGCAGCCCCCACCCCCCTTCAGCTATCCGTGTCTCCCCCAGAGCGGGCCGAGCATCACGACGCCCAGGAGATCCTGAGGATTGCCCGGGACCTAGTCCACAAAGTGCAGACGCTCATAGAGAACAAGTGAGGCCGCGGCCAGGAGGCAGCCCCGCCAGACCCTGGGCTCCCTGCCAGGGGCCCCGCACAGCGAGGTGCAGGGGAGGTGCAGCCAAGACTGCCCCGGCCCCCAGCGCCCGCGCCTGCCCCACTGCGTTCTAACAAAGTGCTTTTGAGCCTGGGATCCGACTCCAGGCAGTGCCGGCCCCGCAGGGCGATGCAAGGGCCAGAAGGCCCTGAGGTCAGGGCTGGGAAGGGAGGCGTCAGCCTCAGGGACTGACTGCCTTGGGGGACACCTACTCTCCTCCCCTCCCAAATACCTGGGGACAGCCCCACTGCCACTGGCGTACTGAGCCTGGACAGCTCCCCGTGGCCTCACTGGGGTCCTGTAGAGTTAGGAGGGCTGTGGTTGCCTGTGCCCCAGCTGGGTGGGTTGAGGGGACCCTGGGCTGTATCTCTTCTGAGTGTCCCTCTGTAGGCTCAGTGCCTGTGCACACACCAGCCCCAACGCGGGCAGGCGGAACAGCTGCCAGTTTGGGTGTGTGTCCTGGATGCAGGAGTGTCCTGGGCTGCATCCCAGCCCTCCCCCGAGACTGCGGGACAGCCCAACAACATGGGCCCTGGTGGGAACAACCCACCTTAGCAGCACTGCCACTGCCTCTGGCCACCCAGAGGTGACCCCGTGCACCATCCTCCCCACCCCACCCCCGTTAGCCTGTACAGTGCACCCACGTGTATCTGTACGGTGTCACTCAGCACCCTGCTCCTGCTTCGTGCGTTAGATGCATTCCTGAACTGTGTGTGAGTGATGCTTTCGCCAGCAGAACGACCTGGAATGTGGCAGAAGCACCTGCACAGGAACCCCAGGGTGATTCTTTTAAGGAGGCGATCCTTTCACGGCCTCCTCTCAGGAACAGGCTCTGGAGCCCCCGGCAGCCCACCGTCTGTCCCCGGCATCTGCTGAGTCCCTGAGGCGGAGGGGAGGGTGCTTGGATCTCCCCAGCCTGTTCTTGGCGAGAAGCAAGGCTCGCTCTTCCTTCCACATGCTTCTCAAGATGCCGAGAATGCTAGAGACCCAGGAACCCCCTTGGAGGAGCCTCACTCACAGAGGTGCTAGGGGGGCCCCAGCTCCTGACCCCAGGCAGGCCTAGTCATACCGCTTGCTTCGTTGTCCCCAGTGCCCCCCTCGTCAGTACACGCAGGATGGTCCTTGTTCTGGGGCCAGGAGGCTGCTCTGCCACAGGGGCTGGGCCTGCCCAGCGATCACTGAGGTCTGGAGACTTCCTGCGTTTGAGAAACATGGGAAAGAGCCCAGCAACCCCTCTGCATCCCACAGAGTCACCCCAGCCCCGGGCACTGCACAGCCTGTTTAGGGGCAGCCTGCCCCATTGCCCATCTGTCATCCGTGAGTCCTTGGCCTCCACCAAGCATGGTGGCCGTTGTGTGCCTGCCTTAGTGACTCTGGTTTTGTGAGGAGCAGAGTGTGTATGTTTTTTGGCTCAGAAGCTATACTCTTCAGTGTAACAGACCAATAAACACAGCATTTGGCAATGCTTGAGGCTCTAGTGGCTATTTGTGGGCTGGCACTGGACAGTGAGTGACTGTGTGTGCTGGGGAATTCTGCACGCTCCACGACTGAACGGTAAAGAGGACCTGCTCCACAAGGCCAGGATGATGAGAAAAAAGAGAACCAAGGTTTCCAGAAGTGAGGGCGCCTGGAGGTGGAATGGGTGAAGGTGAGAGCCAGACTCTTAAGTACCTGGAGAGAACCCTTGGGGGAACCCTCACCCCAGAGCCAGCAGTCCTGACCTATGGCCTCTCCAGCCTCTGGATGCATGTGGGTCCCTGCCCACAGATGAGCTGGAGCTCAACTGGGAATCTACAAGACCTCCCAGCCCCTCTAGCCAGTGGGGAAGGACCCTGCCCCTCTGGCCTTGGCTCCTCCTGCGCACTGAGCACTGTCTCCCAGATGCCCGCTTCACGCGGGAGTGGGGAGGAAGGTAGTGGCAGGAGAGGCCAAATGCAGTGACAGATGGAAAGAGCTGGGCTAAACAGCAGCTTCCTGTCTGTCTGCCACCACCTCAGGGGCCAGCCTATCACCCATAGTTCCAGATAGCGGGCTGCAGTCACCAGCATGTCATCTGGTGTAGAGGACACTAGCTTTCTGGGGATTAGGGCCTGCTGTCAAATCACTCATTGTTGTCCAGGTAAAGAAACAAGCTGACACCAGTAACTCTGAGACCAGGACCTTATAAATAAGCCCCTCAAGGGGACCATTCCCCACCGTCAAGCTGACCATGTAGCCTGGAGTGATCAGAATCCCCCCTGCTATAACATCTATTCAGGTAAACACTCTTGCCAACGTGGGTATAGAGGGAATGTATGGGCCATACTCACTCAGTCGCGTCCGACTCTGTGACCCCATGGACTGCAGCCTGCCAGACTCCTCCATCCATAGTGATTCTCCAAGCAAGAATACTGGAGTGGGTTGCCATGCCCTCCTCCAGGGGATCTTCCCGACCTAGGGATTGAGCCCAGGTCTCCCGCATTGCAGGCTGATTCTTTACCAGCTGAGCAGCAGAGAAGCCTAAGAATACTGGAGTTGGTAGCCTATCCCTTCTCCAGCGGATCTTCCCCGACCCAGGAATCAAACTGGGGTCTCCTGCACTGCAGGCAGATTCTTTACCAGTTGAGCCACCAGCAAAGCCCATAGAGGGAATATATCTCAACATAATAAAAGCTATTTTTGACTAAGCCATAGCAAATATAATAATGGTGAAAAGCTGAAAGCTTTCCCACTAAAATCTGGAAGAAGGATGCCCACTCTCACCTATTCTATTCAACAGAGTATTGGAAGTCCTGGCCACAGCAATCAGAAGAAATTTAAAACATATCCACATTGGAAAGGAAGAGGTAAAATTGTCATTATATGCAGATAACATCATAACTATATAAAGAGAATCCTAAAAACTCCACACAAAAATTCCTGATACATTCAGCAAGGTAGTAGAGCACAAGATTAACACACAGAAAGCTGTTGCATTTCTTTACACTAACAATGAAATACCAGGAAAAAAAAATCCTCTTAAAATTGCATCCAAAAACCAAAAAACTTAGGAATAAATCTTACCAGAGGTGGAAGACTTATATGCTAAGAACTATAAAACACTGATAAAGGAAACTGAAGATGGGTCAAGGAAATGGAGATACCCCACGTTCTTGGATTGGAAGAATTAATATTGTTAAAATGGCCATACTAGCCAAAGCAATCTATAGGCTTAATGGGACTCGCTATCAAGTGTCCCAGGACATTTTTCACAGAACTAGGATAAATAATCCTAAAATTTATACGGATCCATAACCCAGAATTGCCAAAGCAATTCCAGCATTGCCAAAGCAATGAGAAAAAAAGAACAGAGCTGGAGGCATCGCCCTCCCAGATTTCAGACTACAGACGTCAGACTACAAAGCTACAATAAATCAAAACAGCCTGGTATTGGCACAAAAACAGATATGTAGATCAATGGAACAGAACAGAGAACCCAGAAATAAACCCACACACCTATGGTCAATTAATCTTCAATAAAGGAAGCAAGAGAATGGAGAAAACCACTTGTTTCTTCAGCAAGTGGTTTTGGGAAAGCAAGACAGCGCATGTGAATCAAAGAAGTTAGAACACTTCCTTACACTTTACACAAAAATAAACTCCAGATGGCTTAAAGACTTAAATATAAGACATGACACCATAAAACTCCTATAAGAGACCATAAGCAAAATATTCTCTGACACAAATCATACCAATGTTTTCTTAGGTCAGTCTCCCAAGGCAATAGAAATAAAAGCAAAATCAACAAATAGGACTTAATCAAACATAAGCATTTATACAGCAAAGGAAACTAAAAAAATGAAAATATCTGCAAATGATGCAACAAGTAAGAGCTTAATCTCCAAAATATACAACAGCTCACACAAGTAAAAAAAAAAAAAAAAAAGCCAACCCAATTGAAAAAGGGGGCAAAAGACCTAAATAGACATTTCTCCAACGAGACATACAGATGGCCAATAAGCACATGAAAAGATACTTAACATCATTAATTATCAAAGAAAAGCTAATCAAAACTGCAATGAGACCTCACACTGGGCAGAATGGTCATCATTTAAAAGTCTACAAATAGGACTTCCCTGGTGGTCAAGTAGTTAAGAATCCACTGGCCAATTCAGGGAACATGGGGTCAATTCCTGGCCTGGGAAGATCCCACATCCTGAGGAGCAACTAAGCCCACGAGTACCAACTGCAGAACACTACAATGTAGAGTGGCCCTTGCTCTCTGCAACTAGACAAAGCCTGCACGAAGCAGTGACGCACAGCCAAAAAAATAATTTTTTTTTAAAAAGTCTACAAATAATGTGTTGGAGAGGGTATGGAGAAAGGGGAACCCTCCTACACTGTTGGTGGGAATGTAATTATAATTTTACACAGTGCTGCCGCTATGTAAGACAGTATCCAGATTCCTCAAAAAAACTAAAAGTGGAGTTGCCATATGATCCAGCAATCTCACTTCTGGGCACATATCCAGGAAAACCTCTAATTGAAAAGATACAGGCACCCCTAGGTTCCCAGCAGCGCTATTCACAACAGCCAAGACATGGAAGCAACCTACAGGTCCATCGACAGATGAGCGGATAAAGAGGTGGTGTGCATACACGATGGAGTGCTGCTCAGCCACAGAAAATAATGCCGTCTGCAGCAGCATGGAGTTACCCAGAGACTATCACACTAATTGAGGCCAGAGAAAGATGAATAGCATATGCTACCACTTATACACGGAGCTTAAAGCATTACACAAATGAACTAATGTGCAAAACCAAGACAGACTCACAGACGCCAAACTAAGTTACCAAAGGGGAAAGGGCATGGGGGATGGACAAACTAGTTTGGGATCAGTAAATACAAATTCTCTCTATATATAAAATAGAGAACTATAATCAATCTCCTGTAATAAATCATAATGAAAAAGAATATGAAAAGTGTGTGCGTACACATATATATATATATCTGAATTGCTTTTCTGTATACCGGAAACACAGCATTGTAGATAACTCCTCTAAAAATAAAGAAGAAAAAATTCCCTCTGCTGTTGACAACACCTGAAAGCTCACCGAAGACCCCTGAGAGCTAGCCTGGCAATGGTTGGTTCCTTCACACACTCCCACCCCTTCTCTGCTCCACCCGGAAGTGCTGGCACTCCCAGACCCCTGGCTGGGCTTTTAGGGCCAGAGGGAATCCCACAGCCAAAACGATGGGTCAGCTGAGGGCTGGGTGTGGGGAGGGGGGAGCAGGAAGTGTGAGCAGGGTACTCGAGCCCTGAGGACACTGGTCATCACTGCCAGGGGCAGAGTCTTCTTCTCTGACCCGAGTGCTGGGCACAGCATCTGACACTGAGGTGTGTTAGGGTTACTGGACATGGAACAACAGACTGGTTCCAAATAGGAAAAGGAGTACATCAAGGCTGTATATTGTCACCATGCTTATTTAACTTCTATGCAGAGTACATCATGAGAAATGCTGGACTGGAAGAAACACAAGCTGGAATCAAGATTGCCGGGAGAAATATCAATAACCTCAGATATGCAGATGACACCACCCTTATGGCAGAAAGTGAAGAGGAACTAAAAAGCCTCTTGATGAAAGTGAAAGAGGAGAGTGAAAAAGTTGGCTTAAAGCTCAACATTCAGAAAACGAAGATCATGGCATCCGGTCCCATCATTTTATGGGAAATATATGGGGAAACAGTGGAAACAGTGTCAGACTTTATTTTTTGGGGGCTCCAAAATCACTGCAGATGGTGATTGCAGCCATGAAATTAAGACGCTTACTCCTTGAAAGGAAAGTTATGACCAACCTAGATAGCATATTCAAAAGCAGAGACATTACTTTGCCGACTAAGGTCTGTCTAGTCAAGGCTATGGTTTTTCCTGTGGTCATGTGTGGATGTGAGAGTTGGACTGTGAAGAAAGCTGAGCGCCGAAGAATTGATGCTTTTGAACTGTGGTGTTGGAGAAGACTCTTGAGAGTCCCTTGGACTGCAAGGAGATCCAACCAGTCCATTCTGAAGGAGATCAGCCCTGGGATTTCTTTGGAAGGAATGATGCTAAAGCTGAAGCTCCAGTACTCTGGCCACCTCATGCGAAGAGTTGACTCATTGGAAAAGACTCTGATGCTGGGAGGGATTGGGAGCAGGAGGAGAAGGGCACGACTGAGGATGAGATGGCTGGATGGCATCACCGACTCGATGGACATGAGTCTGAGTGAACTCCAGGAGTTGGTGATGGACAGGGAGGCCTGGCATGCTGCGATTCATGGGGTCGCAAAGAGTTGGACACGACTGAGCAACTGAACTGAACTGAACTGAACCCTGGGCCTTCCCTAAAGTGCAAGTGACCGAACACTTCATGAAGCTACCACCAGAGGGAACCAACGTTTCACAAATGAAATGAGCAAGCAGGCTTGTTAAAGCAGTGGGGAGGGACACTGGGCCTGGCCTTTCCTGAGATTAGGTCTTCAGAGAAGGGGACCTCAGGTGATTGATGGCCACCAGGCCCTTCCCCAAGATAACGCCCCCACACACCTCACACAAACCCACCCCAGGAAGAGAAGCGGAGTCAGTTCCCTGGGCTGCAGTTTTAGGGAGAGCAGACATGGCTGGCCTACGGCTTGGCCCAGCTGACTGCTCCCTGACCTTACTCTCCCTTACCTCCCCACCTGCTGGCTGGCCAAACTTCTACACTGGGGAGAAAAGATGTTATAGGGTCAAAGGTCTTCAAGGCCCAGCTTAGAACATGGCTCTTTGACCCCTGACCTACTTCCTCTTCTTGTTCCTTACCCTGTAAGGACAGCCTTATAGATCGCACACACACCGCCTCCCCCAAGACCTGTTCTAAATACAACCCCAAGAGTGCAGCCCCCTCTCAGGAAACCATCAGGCCCTCCTGTGCACAGACCCTCCAGCTTTTGTGCTGGAACTTTCTGGAGCTTGGGATTCCCCAGCTCCAGGACAGGGACAGGCCCAGGGGCAGGGTGGCAAGTGCTTGGGGACAGCTTTGCACCAACTGACATCAGACTGCTGCTCCAGACAGGCCCTGGCTGGTCACGTGACCTTAACAAGTCACTCAGCCACCCTCAAACCTGTTTCCTTATCTGCTAGCTGTTGGTCTGTTTACTTCACCGAGCTGTTAAGAGATGAAACAAGATAGTGTTTGTGAAAAATGGTTTGAGGAAGTATAAAGTACTGCACAAGTATGAGGAAGACCAGCGCTGCAGTTCTCAGAGCCTGTTGGAAATGGAGCCCAAGGGATCAGAACTGGAAGGTCCCTTGTCGTCTTTGCAAAACCCACCAGCCTGGAATCTACCAGATCCCAGCCCCCCAACGGGAAAAAGACGCCGCCGCTTCTTGCTGAGGCTCTTTCCCTCAAGGTCTCTGCCTCCTTTTGCAACAGAACGACCCAGATGCTGCAGGTGGCAGCTCCGTCTAGGGTTTCAGTGCAGGTTTATTTCAATTTTATATTTTATTCCAGGCAAGTGCTTATTACATGGATAGTATTCATGTCTCAATACCTAATGTCTTGGAGCATGAACAGCCACTAGAATACAGTTCCATAGTAAAAATACAATATGTACAAAATTAGGGTTTTTGTAGTTTTTTGTTTTTCCCACACAGCAGATGTATCCAAACACATAAAAATCTCTACAGTCTGGGGTCGCTACAATTTATATTTCAGGAAACGGAGACACAGTGACCGAGTCCTCACTGTAAACAAGGGCCACCTCTTCGTGGGGGTGGGGGGGTGGGGGTGGGACTCTGGGATGAGGAGAAGAAGCTCATCCTGGAGAGGGCAGGGGTTATGGTGGCCCCTTACTTCCCCTCCAGGAATTCCCTGCCCTTCTTTGGCCCCCCTAGGAACCAACCTCCCGCTCTCCCCGAGGTAAAGACTCCCAGCCAGTGAGCCACTCTGAACATCAAAAAGTAAAACACGCATGAGAGGTAAGATGTGTGTGTGTGTGTGTGTGTGTGTGCACGTGCGCGCACACGCGCATGCGTGCACACACGCGCGTCCCCCAGGCTGGAAGGGCTAGGGAGGGGAGGGGCAGGCGGTCCCATGGGGTGAGGACAGATGTGGTCCCCACAGCACTCAGAGGGGAGAGGCCCAAGGAAGGGCTGGGTGGCGGCTGCCCTCTCGGGCACACAGCATCACAGCGTTCACAAACAACAACGAAAACAACAGCAACAACACCCATCGTCACCAATCTGGACATAGTCATTCGGCACTAGATTCTGAGGCCCCCCACTGCAGCAGTGGGGGGCAGGGAGGGACGGGGGCGGCGGGCGGATGAGGTATCTGTGCAGGCCCGAGGGGCAACTGGCTAACAGAACAGTTTCAAGGTGAGCAGGCCTGAGAGGAGGGCGGCTCGCCAGTGCTTCTGTTCCTGGGGGCCAGGCCTGCCCTCCTCTCTCTGCTCTTTCCAATGTCTTCACACCAGGAAGAGTAAAACCAGCTCCCCCCCAAACAGGGTGATAGTGGCGGCAGCTGCAGGTGCAGAAAGGCAGCAAGCTTGTGAGGTGGGAGCTGCATTCGGGTCGGGGGGACAGCGTTGCCTCCTAGAAACCTCTGAAGTATCCGTAAGTCTCCCCATCCCGGGAGACAAGAAACAGTCTCCAGGGAGGTTTTCAGGACCAGAAACTGAAAGGGAGTTCCGAGGTGGCTCAATCTACCCAAGACCTTTGTCAGCCTCTTCTGTGAACCATGGGACCACCTCCCCCGCCCCGCCCCAGCCTGTCATTGCAAACTTCACACCCAGGATCACTGGCTCCCCCACCTCCACACTCTGAAAGGCCACTGGTGAGTGTGTCCAGGTGGGTAGCCGAGTGTGTACGTGTGTAACTGAGTGTGTCTGACACAAGGCCACTTGTAATAAATACCCACATAAAAAGAGCAGCCAAAGCAGTCTGTTGTGGCAAAGGCATGGAGAGCAGTGGCCCTCGCACACAGGTCCCCTCGCTCCTCCCCACCCCAAGCTCAGCCCTGCCTGCAGCCCTCGCAGGAAGACGGTGGCACACAGCAGCGCCCCCTGGGGGAGGGCACACGCAGAACAGCCTGCTAGAGGCAGCAGGGGTTCAAAGCAAAGACAGATGAGCCCAGGGATGGGGAAGCTGGGGCAGAAGCAACAGTCCTCCATGGCCTGGCCATGCTCACTCCCCGCAGGTCCCCAGGGCCAAGCCCCTGGACTGTAACCTCCAGATTACCTCACCCACACGGCGCCAGGGTCCTGGAACCCAGACCAGACGCTGGTCCCGTCTCCCAGGCAGCAGGAGGTGTCCAGGCGCACTCATCCCTCCAGGGAGTGCAGAGCATGGAGCAGAGCCCAGGCCTCCTCTCTATCTTCTGGAAGCCAAAGTCAAGTCCAGGGATGGGGACAGGATCCAGCGCACCCTCCTCTCAGGCCAGACCCGGCTGGAGGTCAGCAGGGTGGCTGGGGGAGATAGTCAAGCCCCTCCTCCCTCGCACCTCCCAAGCCCTCAGTCTGCCCTCCTGAAGCCAGGAGCCCAGTGGTAGGGCAGTTGCGGGGGCTTGGAAGCTTGGCAAGGGATTTGGGGTTTGGTTTACTATTGGTAGAGAGCTGTCTTAACTAGCTTGTTATAATCAATCACAATCAGCCTGGAGAGCCCCAGGCTGGGGCCCCCACCTGTCTGGAGGGATGCCACACAAGCCGCCTCCTAGGACTGGTCCCCTGTACTCAGAGCACGCCCCCTCCCCAGTCCCCTTGGATATCAGGGCCAAGTTGCTTGAGTCCTGCTTCCCCATGTCCCCCTCCAGAACCCTGGAAGGAGAAGGCTGAGGCTCGGGAGGGGAGGGCCCGGGTGCCCAGCCGTCTCACCAGACAGAGCGATAGCAGCAGCAGCACAGGAAGGGGGGCAGGGCGGGGGAGGCGGAAGAACACGACGTCCACATCGCAGTGGTGTCAGGGGACGGGTGGGGGACGGGAACGGCCCCACGGGCACCAGGCCGGACAGGCGGCACGTGGGCCAGAGCGTCTCTCGTCACTCCGTCAAGTCCTAGTGCAGCGGGGCGACCCCCTGCCCTGTGCCCAGCTCCCTGGGCCCCTCCCTCCCCTGGCTCAGAGTCTCTGCACCCCCTTCCCCTAGGAGGCCTGGGGGTGGGCATGGGTGGGGCGGGCCTGGGCCTGGCTGGAATGTGTGGAGCTGGTGGGTGGGAGAGTGGGGGACAGGTCTCCCTCCCTGCCCCGCTGGGGGCCTCTGAGTGGCCTCCTCCTCAAGCCAGCTTGAGCGTGCTGACTGGGAAGGAGGGCATGGTGACCATGGTCACCGGGTTGAGCACTGTCTGGCCCACCAGCTGAGGGTGGTGCACCACCTGAGCCCCCACGGCTGGCTTTGCCATGACCGTGCCCGGGGGCCCCAGCCCGGCTGTGCCATTCACTTGCTGGTGTGAGAGGGTGTGGGCGATGTGACTCACGGCCACCGGCTGGCTCACTGCCACGGGCTGCGGGTACAGGGGCAGCTGGGAGCCAAGGTGGGCCACATGGTTGAGGGTGGCAGGGTGCACCGTGATGTGGCTGATGGGGGGCGTGGCCGGTGCCAGCTGCACGGTGGGGCTGGGGGCCGAGGGCGCGATGTGGGCGATGTGCTTGCCCCCCGGCCCCTGGAGAACGTGGTTCACAGTCTGGATGACTGAGGCGTGGGTGGTGGCAGTGTGGGCGATGACCGTGGAGCCGCCCCCGGCCGCGGCCACAAGATGGGCTGGGGCGGGCACCAGCGTTTGGGCTGGGGCCGCTGGTGGGGGCGGAGGGGCTGGCAGAGGTGTCTTCTGCTGTGGTGGGGGCTGCTGCCCAGGGAGGTGGGCAGGAGACAGGGCCACCGGCTGGGCGTGCGGGTGTGGGTGCGGAGGCAGAGGCGCGGGGGCCGTGCTGGGCGGTGGCTTCGGCAGCTCCGGGTGGGGGCGATGGCTCAGCTTATGTGGGCCCAGGCCAGCCTGGTCCTCCTCCATGTCCTCGTCTATGTTGTCCTCACCCTCTGTGGAGGGACACGCAGGGAGGGACCAGTCAGAAGGGCTGGGGAACTAGAGCCTGGAGAAGCAGATGCCCCCGGGGCTCTGGGGATGTCACGGGGCCGAGGGTGGGGGTGACGTGGGGTGGGCGGGGCTCACCAGAAGCAGTGGAGGTGGAGGCCTGGTCGTCCTCAGGCTGGCCCGTCTGCCGGAGCACGCGATCGATCTCCAGCACGTCCATCCACTGACTCAGCTCGTGCTTGAGCTCCGCCAGCCGCTGCTGCGTGGCAATCTTCTCCCGCGCCAGCCGCTCCATCTCATGCTCATATTCCTTCTCCTTCCTCTTCAGAGACTGGAGAATAGGGCGCGTAACGGCAGGATACCCTGAGCAGGAGCCACAGGGCCCATGGTGCCGCCAACATCTCCTGTACCCACCCTCACCTGCGCATCAGGGGCCCAGGCTGCCAGGGGGCTGCGGGAGACCACACCTGCCTCTTGGTCCATGGCTCTACCTAAGGAGGCCCAGCATCTGGGACAGACTGTGGGCTCGCAAGAAGGTGCAGATTCAGGCCAGTTCCTCCCCTACCCCTATGTCGACTCTGTCCTGAGGGGCTTTGTTGCCTCATGCCCCACCCCCCCTCCTGGGAGCATCTCTCTCCATTCTGCAGAGAAGGGCAGAAAGGGTAGGAGACTTCTCAGATGGTGCCCAAGGCCTGCACTGCCATTCACACCATCCAGTCGCTATGGATGCAGATGCCACGAGCTACCCTCCATGGAACCTGTTCCTCAAGGCTCCCCAGACGATCCTGCCCTTTGTCCCTTCATCATTCATTCATCTTCTTAACTTCAACACGCTTGCAGGACGGCCAGCAGATTCTGAGACCCTACCTCACCTCCTTGACCACCTCCATCTCCTCCTGAACAGCTGCGGACTTGTGCACGTCCTCCCCACGGTGCCCACCTGCACTGCCTTGCACACCGCTCTATTCCCACACTCCCCAGGCCCCAGGATGTGGCCTTCCTTCCCCACCTGCACCTGAGCAGCCTCAGCCACTGAGAAACAGCTCTTAGGAGGACAGCACCTCGGCCTCCATCTGAGCCGCCCTGGAGAGGCTCCTCCCGCTTAACGCTGAGGCCATCCCATCACTCAGAACACCGGAGGGAGCTCCTTGTCTGCCGCCCCATCTCCCCTTCCATGCCTCCAGGGTCACGGGCCACCTCTCCTCTCGGGCTGACCCTCCCTGGGCACGCTCCTGCATCAGAAGGGTCTCCAGTTTCCCTTCGCCCGATGCTTATTAGCAGCTCTGGAAGGCCAGCTCCTATCAAGTTCCTCAACTCCCTTCTGCACCGTCTTTCCTTGTTCTCTGTGACCTCCTGTCTGAAACTTTATTAAACCAACACATCTTAAATCCCGCAGGCCTCCCCGTGGCCAGCTTTTCCTTGGCCCAGGCATGTCATGACCGCGGGGTCCAACAGATGACACGGACAATCCTGTCCTCCCGAACTTCTAGTCGCCAAGGCTAGCCAGTCCTGGCCGGCGGGAAGCCCCATACGTCTCCCCCCCACCACTTCAGGTCTCGTCCGCTGGAGCTCCTCCACAGCCCAGCCCCCTCTCACGTCCTCCAGGTACACCAGCCTGCTCTCAGACTGGCTCATCTTGGGAGTGGCACCCCGCACCGCACCGCCCCCCAACCCCAAGCGTTCAGAGAGACTGTCAGCCTTAATGAGACTGACACTGGCTCACACGACCCCCTAAATATTTCCTGCTTTGTTTTTCCATCTCAACACACGCTGTCCCAGTCCAACCCTGTGAGAGGAGTACACACTGTTCTGTGGTTAGCTTACATCTCCTGACGCTGCAGGCGGCCAGGATACAGGCGTGTGTGACCTCCTGGCCAAGCACCTGTGAGGACCGGAGGGGGCTAGTGCCCTCCTCTACCATCTCTCTCCCTGTCACCACAGGAGAATCACAGTCTCTCATGAGGCTTGACTCCATTTCCTTGGGGCAGTTTTGCAACAGCCTTTCCCAACTGTTCACCTGACCTCCTGGGCACGCAAGTCTTCAGCTCCACACATGGACTAGGCCCAGCTTCCCCACGCTCCCTCCTGAGCCCCATGCTCCTTGCATCCCTGGCCTCACTGCTCAGAGACGCCTCAAGCCATTAGTGCCTGTGATTCGTAACCCAGACACGGCCATGCTGTGCACTGACCTGAAAGCTGGCAGCTTTAACTTTTTGCCAGTCCCAGGCCACACTCAGCCCCCTTTATGACCCTGGCTTCGAGATTAACCTGCCTCCCCACCAACTTTTCTGCCAGAAAGCTCCCCCATTGCCCCACTCCCCCTGCGCACACCCGGCTTCTCCCTGAGAGGCCAGTGGTAGACAGACCATCGGAAGGGGCCACGACGATTACGAGGTGTGGGATGAGTCAGCTCTCAGGCCTGTCCTGAACTCTTATGCGCTAGTGGGACGGGCTGACTGCCGGCTCAGAGACAATTACTCAGGAGCCAAAACCCCCCACTTCTCACCTAGTCCAGTTCTCCACAGGTCTAGACATCCCTGGAAAGTCTTCCCAAGGTCTAACTTTTGTTCCTATTGTTTCATTTTAAGCCCCTTTCCTTTCTAAGAAGACTGGATGTGTTGCTTGGTACCTGCCTACCCCACTTCCTGTTTCTGTCCACTTCTCTGAGAACTTTCTTCAAATCCTTTACCTCCAAGGCACTGTGGCTCTGGCTGGGGGCCACAGCCTTCCCAAAGCTTCCACCCTCAGCACATAACCAAAGCCCTCAGTCTCCACCCACTCTGTGGGCTCTCTGGTACCCCCTTCCAACTCCCATCTCAGCATAGCAACCCTCCTGACCACGTTCAACTTCCAAAATGCATCTTGCTCCCTCCTACTGGAAGAACTCTGGCATGTGCTGGGCTCTCTGCCCCACACTTATCTTGGTCACCCTGGCCTTCAGGTCCCAGCTTAAAGGCCCTTTCCTGAGGAGCAACTTCCCCAACTCCCCAGAACATTGCTGTGACCCCTGTCCTGACTATGCCCTTGGAGCAGACTCCTCTGCTTGGTTATTTTATAATCTGCAGCAAGACCAAACCTAAAGACAGAGATCTGCACTTTTTCCCTTGCTCCCCACTTTTTATCTGCCCAATCAGACACCAGGGCTGTCCAAAAAAACCTGAATGAGTGAACAAATAAATGAAGATTTATGGAGAACCGTGTTAAGTTTCCCAGCATTTCTGCTTCCGTTGCCAGCCCCAGGACAAGTATCTTTTACGGACAGCTAGGGTCCACCTTGCTTCCCACTCAGGCCAGGCCCGTATCCCAAATCTGCTGGTTCTACTGAGTCTCTTATTTCTGATGTACTTTCAAATCCACCATCTCGCAATCAAGGCTTTCTGCCCTAAGTACTTCTATACAGAAACACACCATTCCATCCTTCTTTCTTCTCAACAATTGCTGCTGCTGCTAAGTTGCTTCAGACGTGTCCGACTCTGTGCGACCCCATAGACGGCAGCCTACCAGGCTCCTCCGTCCATGGGATTTGCCAGGCAAGAGTACTGGAGTGGGGTGCCATTGCCTTCTCTCAACAATTGCTATTAAGTTACTATTTATAAATGGCCAATCCTCACGTCCTTACCACAAAGATACTATTACTTTTTCCCACTTTAGTATCATCGCAGTACAAGAGGAAACCGATATTCACAGAAAATGTCACAGAATTTAGGCAGGAGTTTGCTCCCAGGCTACATGATTTCCTGTAGCTGAAGGAGTAGCAACTTAAGTCTCCAGCCTTAAGTCTCTCCAGTTCTGCAGAAACATCCCAGAAAACACCCTCCTGGAGATCCTCTGAAACTCGACGCTGGGCCCCCCTCCCCCTCCCTCCTGCCCGCTTCCAGCCACCAACGAAGCCCCGCCCCTCCCGGAGCACGCGCGCACCCACGCGGACCCGGCTTTGCTGCGTCACTGCCCACTGGCCGCACCCTCCCTCCACACCACAGGAGTCCCGCCCCCTGCCCAGCCCCGCCAATCCGCGGATCCGGACCCGCCCCTCCCGTGCCGGGAAGCGGCCTGGAGTCGCGCCAGCCCCTCCCCCTCGTCCGGAGGGCGGGCGGAAGGGCGCGCGTTCGCGGGAGGTGGCGGAGGGGGGAAGCTGCCGGCTGGGAGTAGTCCCGAGGTTGAGCCTCCGCCCGCCTCATTCGACAAGTCAGGCTCCGGTTACCTCAGGGCTGTGACCCCGCAGCCGAGGCCGGGGGAGGGCTGGCCCACCGGAGCCGTGACGCCGCCCATCCCCTAAGCTTCCCTAGAGCGCCGACTGGGAGACCCCGAAGCTGCCCCCGCAGTCCGGGAGGCCTAAGTCCCTCCCACTCCTCAACGGCTACCTCCTGGCTCCTCAGCAGCCGAGCGTGGCCGCCTGCCCCACCCCCACAGCCTCCTTCCCAGCACGCGGAACCCTCGGCCGGTTTCCAGGGAAACCGAAACTCGGGCCGTCATGGCAACGGTCTTATCTGGCAGGCACCCCCCTTCCCCGTACGGCCGAGAGGAGCCAATGCCCAAAGGCAGGGGACACACGGCAAGGAGGGCCCCTTGAAAAAGGGCTTCTTTTATATCTTGGGGGAGGCAGAACGTAAGGTTTTAGGTTCGGTGACTCCCAGGACTACCCGTCATCGAGAGTGCCGCATTTCCCCTTCCCCAAGGTTTAATCCCCAAAGTCGGGAGGTGGCATCTACGTGCGCTCACTACAAGGATCTTGATACTTTTGGGCTAAAAGTACGGGGCGCGCAGCGGGGTGGGGCATATTTCATGGGTTCCACTGTGGGAAACGAGCCACGCCCAGCACCCCCCACCCACTACGTTAGTCTCAGGCCGAATCCGGTTCCCGCCCAGCACTGCGGGCGCGATGGAGGCACCGGTCGCCCTACGTCCTTCCCATTTGCGGGGCAGTAGCGCGCGGCTTGCGGTAAGGCGGGGCGGATTCCGGGCTAACACCGAATCGCGCGGGCCGTGCAGATGGCAGGGCTCCGTAAGGCCGCCCGACGGGGGAGGGGAGCCGAGCGCCAGCGCCGCGCTCCGCGCACGCGCGCCGGTCACGCCGCCTCCACCCGGGTGGGGAGCCCCACTGACGTCAACCGGGCCATGTGCTCGGCGCCCGCGTGGAGGCGGGCGGGGCCGCGGGGGGGGGGGAGGCGGGGCGTGCGGGGAGGCGGGGCGTGCAGGCAGCCTGCGCGGCGGCGGTCTCCCGCCCTTCTGTGGGCCTTGCTTCTTCCCCCAGCCTGCATACCTGAATGTACCGCAGCGCCGTCCGCAACACGCTCAAATTAGATGTCTTCTTGTCGTCCACGTTGGGGATGTTGCGCTTCAGGGTCTCAAAGCATTCCTTGAGATGGGCCCTCCTGGGGAAAGGGAGCAGGGCCGGTCAGCCAGCGTCAGGGGTGGGAGGGTAGGTCCAAGGAGAGCTTGGGGACCAAGGATGGGACCTTCTGGGTAGCTGGCGGGGCGGGCTCAGAGTCACAAGCTCACACACACACACACACACCTGTTCTTCTCCAGCTTGTTGTGGACTTCTCTGGTTCCGATTCTGAAATCCAGACAGACAGGGAGCTCAGGGAGGAGGGCCCAATTAGGTGGCCTTCCCACCCCCTGCCCCCACCCTCCCCAAATGCCACAGGCTTTTTGTCCCTGACATTCTCTCCCTAGAGAATCAGCGATGAAAACTGTTGGCCCTGTGTCCTGGTGCATACACCCTCTGGAGGGCACGGGTAGGCTCATAATTCACAACCCCTTCATACTCCACCCCACCCGTGCACCTGTAGAAGGCTCTTGGGATTGGGAGAAATAGCCAGTGGACCCTGGCCCTCACCCAGGAGGTCCAAAGGCCTGGTGATGCCATTAGACCCAACCTTGGAGGGGGTCAGAGGAGCCTGAGAACAGCAGAGGGCAATGACCATTCCCCACTCCCCAGGGTGGGGATAGTCCCGCACAGTGAGAACATATCCAGATACAGGAAGGTGCGGCTCTGATAGGCTAGCTGGGAGGGCACTTTCTCTTGCACACACAGCCGCAGCTGTGGGCAGTTCTCTCCATCCCAGCAGCCCCCACTCTGCCACACCTCACTCACCCCCCAGGCCTCTTTTTCTGTTCGGTGGATTTGACTTCTTCAGCGGGTGCCAGCTTCAGGGTCCCAAGCGTGGATGGAGGTGGCTGTGGGGGAGCCAGCTGGGGCTGGACTCCGGGGTGTGGCGCAATAGTCAGGATCGGGGTGGGCAGGGGCTGCAAGGGCTTGGGGCTGCCAGTGGGCGGAATGGTGGCCTTGGTGTCCGGCAGTAGAGGAGCAGGAGTGGGCACCTGCGGTCTGGTGGGAAGGGGGGCAGGCTCCTTAATGCTGAGTCCAGGGGTGCTGACCAGGGCTGGCTGGCGAGGCGCCAGGGGCAGAGGCTGGGCCGTGGGGGGTAGTGGCGGGGGTGGGGGCAGAGGCTGAGGGGAGTTGGTCACTACTGGAATAGGAATGACAGTCAGTGGGGTGGGGGTGGCCAGTGGTGGCGGGGGGGCTGGCGGAGGGGCCGGCGGTGACAGAGGCAAGGGCGGTGCCTCAGTGCGGGGCTCCTCCACTGGCATGGTGTGGGCCAGCCGGGCCAGGCTGTTGGCTTTCTTCTGCTCCTGTTCCCGCTCCCGCTCCAGGCGAAGCCTTTCCTGTTCCTCTGCACAGAGAGAACACAGCGGTCTCTCAGCAGGGCCTGCCGTCCTGGGCGCCCCAGCTCCCCTTGTCCTCCACCTGTAACCCACCCTGACCCCACACCAGGGAGCACCCAGTGACACCACAAATACATACACTCATCCACACCCAGCGAGGCACCGGGCACAGCAGTGAACAAATAAAACAGACTCCTGGTCCTTGCTGTTGAGGAGCTCATAGACCAGGGGGGGAGGGGCGTAGGACAAATCACAGAATTAACAACCCAGGCTGTGGGAAGAGAGAGGCTATGGAAAGACAGAGCAGAAGCTGTCAGTGAGAGTGCTGGAGGAGGCCTGGCACACTGCAGGTTGAAGTGTTAAGCAGGTGATGGGCAGGGGCAACAAGGCTGAGGAGAGGGAGTGGTAGATGAGGTGGGGAGAGGCCAGTCCACAAACGACCTCACAGGCCACCACAGGAGAAGAGAAAGCGCAAGTCGCTCAGTCGTGTCTGACTATTTGCAACCCCATGGACTATACAGTCCATGGAGTTCTCCAGGCCAGAATACTGGAGTAGGTAGCCTTCGCCTGCTCCAGGAGATCTTCCCAACCCCAGGGATTGAACCCAGGTCTCCCACACTGCAGGCAGATTCTTTACCAGCTGAGCGATGAGGGAAGCCCACGAATACTGGAGTGGGTGGCCTATCCCTTCTCCAGTGGATCTTCCCGACCCAGGAATCAAACCGGGGTCTCCTCCATTGCAGGTGGATTCTTTACCAACTAAGCTATCAAGGAAGCCCCACAGGAGAAGAGAAGAGGCAGTCAAATCCTAGATTCTGGGGCACTACCTTCTAGAGGGCAGGCATTACCTTCATTTCACAGATGAGATAGATTAGCTCTAAGAGGCAAAATGATTTGTTAAGGATCATACTACAAATAAACACACACACACACACACACCCTTCACCCATGTGTCTCACAAGAGCCCCACACTGCAAGCAGGGAGGGGCCATCACCTTCAGCCCACACACAAGACAACAAGGCCCGGGACTCAGGACTGCCAGGCTAGGTCAAGCCTGTTTCCTCAATCGAGGTCTATACCCCAAATGCTCCTGGTCCTTCTCTGCCCTTGGTTGTGCTGGAACTTATTCCACCACCACCAGCAGCAGACTAGAAAGGGAAGAGGCAAGCAGAAAGGAAAGCAGGGCTTTTTAACAGGGGTTGAACAAGGCAATGAGCTCCAACAACCCTCCACGCCTCAGTTCAGCATCTGAGGCCTGCTCAGCGATGGGCGGAGGGCCAAGGGGTGCCCCTCTCCCCATTGGGATGCCCCTCTCCATTCCCACCCTGCCCCGTCCCTTCCCAGGCCCCACCATTCCAGTTCCCTGGCTATAGGCTGGGGCCAGGGCCCTGGAGAGCTGCTGAAGCAGCCCCACCACCCCACGGGCCAGGGAGCAGGCCAGCCCTCCCCTCCTGCCCGATTCCCCACACTGCTGACTAACAGAGCTGACAGCACAAGGCGGACACGCCCCAAACACACCACCACCCACAAGGGGTGGGGCTGGGGGGAGGGCAAGGCTGGCCAAGTGCCCCTGTGGGAGAGGACAGCATCACCCTCTTGACAGGTCTCTGGGCCAGGGACCCCAGAAAACATGTGGCCTCGGGGGCCCTTTGGCCAATCAACCACTGGTGGGTGAGCCAGGCCTGCTCAGAGCCCCTCCCTCCTGCCGAGAAGAAGAGGCACAGGAGGAAGTAGGGGGAAGTGTTCTGAGAGGGGAAGCGCTCAGTGGTTTCCCAGCAGCCAGCATTCAAGGGCTGGAGTCAGCAAGCGCAGCCTCTTCCGTGTCTCCCCTGGCCCCTCAGGAAGGGAAGCTGCCCAGCCTGCACCGGCCTGCTTCTTTACAGCCACCAGCACTGGCTTCCTTTGCGGCCCTGGAGAAAACCCGCCCTCTACGCTCCCCTTTCCACACTGGGAAAGAAACCTGCTGAGTTCAGTCAAGGAGACCTTCTCAGGCCCAGCCCAGGACACCCCCAGTCCACTCCGCACCTCCCCAGATCCCAAGCCCAAGACAAGGTCCTGGAGCTTGGAGCCCAACACAGCCCTACCTCCATTCCTTTGAGCCAGGACCTGGCTTTCACTGGCCTGGGGGCAAGTGTGCCCCACTTCAATGAGGGCGACAGACAGGGCCTCAAGCCCCAAGGTCAGGCACTCTGGGAACCCAGAATGGAGGCAAACCTCAGATTCCCTGTATTTCCTTTCTTGTATTCCCCATGTTTTAAGGCAACTCCAAAGCTCCACCAGAAGATGGCAACCTCCTTCTCATATACCCTCTCTTCCAGAGCCAGGCAGGTGCCAGGCTCACTCTATCACACCTGGATCAGCATGAAAAAGCTTAACTGATGCTGAAGAGGGGGGCAGCCCAGGCCAGATCCAGCCCACTAAAGCCTCCTGCCTCCTCCTGGCCAGTTCTGACCCATCCCTTGCCCAGTATGGACCCTTCTCCTGTGCACTGGGAAGAGGGAAACAAAGCGTGCAGAGCAAACGAGTGTCAGCAATACGGGTTTAAGCTCCTAAATGCTGCTGCACCCTTGGGCGCACCCCTCTTCTCACTCCCATACATGCACACATACACTCTGGCACCTTCCCCGGGCTCTGCCCAGAAGCTGCCCCAGAGAACTGAGCATCACCCTCCTGGGTGACCCGGGGGCCAAGGCTACAGCCCCCATGGAGAGTACAGGCTTTGAGCTTTCCCCGAAGCCACTGTGGCCCAGGACCTCAGCCGGCACACAGCAGGGGCCAGAGGAGACGGTATCAGGGGCCTCCCAATGTCCAGGGGAGTTCTCCCCTTCTACATGTAATAGGGACATGGTGCACAAGGCAGGCACAGGGTGGGACTAGCTTAGTAGAGGGTCCCATGTGAGTCAACTTCTATGATTGACAGGAATGACCAGGCCTCCATGCTGGCCACCAGGATGGCCTCGCCCTCTCCCCTCCTGTACCAACATGAAGGTGCACACACATCCTTGGACTCATCATGTGAACAGAGTAGCTGGTCTAGGTCAGAAAACGGTCACTTGAGGCTTGAAGTTGAATGGGGGCCCAGACAAAAGGATCCCTGTTCAGGGTTGCCCATTGGGTACACAGCCCCTGGAAAGCAGTTCTGGTCAGCAGGCTCCCCAGCAGCACCCCCACTGCTCTTCCATTTCTCGCCACCCCAACTTAGAGAACAAAACCTCTAGTAGGAGCAAAAAATGAATTCTAGAGATTAAGCTGCTGCAGCCAAGTCAAGGTATCTGTACATGAGTTTTGGGAGTAAATCTGGCTTTCCAGCATCCATCCATCCATGCCCTAAGACCTCCTGCTCCACCAACAAGAAGCCTTAACTGCCTGCCTCTAGCTCTCACCACCTGGGGGAGGGGCAGGGCGCTACAACTTAGCGGAGAGCCATTCCCAGGTTCCTTCCAAGTGTTGCAGACGTCATCCTTGTGATTCTTACTCTCAGCTCTGGACTGACTTATTTCGGAAAGGGTGGTAGACGCTGACAGCGAGCGTTTCCTCCACTCCCTCACACGACCGACCAGCCTGCGGGGTAAGTGAAGGTGAAGCAAGTGTTCTTTGGTCGATCCTGCCGCCTCTAGCACAGTGGGCGGTACACAGTGGGGACACAATGGGGACTCCTGAGCTGCACTGTGGATGGCGGTAGCAGGTGACTCAATCTCTCCAAATCTCGTGCACGCTCCTCCCCGAGCCGCGCTGGTCCCGCACACAGGACAGTCTCGGTCACCACCTGCACTGTCCACGGCCTGACCCTGATCTGGACCTCGAAGAAAGGGGGAGGGGCGCGTGAGCCGTCCTGACCCCTCAGTTCCGAAAACCCAAGCGTTCTCAGTCTCGCGTATCTCAAGTGACTCTTGACCTTGAGAGGCCGGACGAACCGACTCGGCCGGCGGACCCGCGGCTTCCCCGCCCCTGGCCCGCTGCTCCTCCCCCCGCCCGCCGCGGCGGCGGTACACGCTGCAGGCGCGCGCGCGCACACAACACACACTACTAGCTCCTGCATGACTCATCACTGAAGCAACAATAGGCAGAAAGGAAAGGAGGGCGAAGCACTCTCCACCACAGTCCACCCGACCGGGGGTTGGGGGGAAGGCT
This sequence comes from Oryx dammah, assembly GCF_014754425.2. Taxonomy (NCBI): domain Eukaryota; kingdom Metazoa; phylum Chordata; class Mammalia; order Artiodactyla; family Bovidae; genus Oryx; species Oryx dammah. The sequence goes on along the minus strand of NW_024070192.1, from coordinate 38,748,729 downwards.
GGCGGGGGCAGCAGTCCCCGGATACTGCACACAAGCCGCCGATCCAGGGCTGCGACCCTCGCAGCAGTCCGGAAAACGGAGGTCTTTCCCTGGCCCCTATTTCTGCAGCACCCTTAAGCTGGGGCCACCAACAAGGGCGCGTGGAGATAAGGGCATCTGAAATCTCCGTCTCCCCGCTTCGAGAGAGCACCAAAGTTTGCTCCTTCTTGCCCGGCTCATTTCACATCGCGGTCAGGGGTGCTGCCAGGGGCTCCTGGTGAGAACGTTTGGGGGGGTGGGGTTAGTGGGAGCATGTGAGCTCTATATATCGTGTCGCTCGGCGATTCTGAGGGCTTCCCTCGCCCCAGGAGCAAAAACGGGAGGCCGGAGCAAGAACCGACAGGTGAGCTCGGCTCCTCCCACTTAGGGCAAAGGCTCTACCAGGCAGATGCCCAGCGGCCAGAGCCAGGGCCCAACCCGGCGCAAGGCCCCTCGTCAGCCCCGCCCAGGCCCCGCCCCCAGCCGAGTGCTAGGCTGCGGGGAGGGGCTGGGCCGCGCAGTCCCCAGCGGGAGTGTCCCCCGTGCACGTGGTCGGGGGCGGGGCCGGTCCACGTCACCACCCGGTGTAACCAACGGGCTTGGAACACAGGCACACGCAACATTCCAGCCGAGAGCGGGTTTGGAACGCGTAGACACGCCACATTCCACACCGGCTAAAGTGGGGCGCAGCAACGGGGGCCCGGGGTCCGCCCCCGGCGACCTGCCGGCCGTCTCGCAGATGTCCAATTAGCCCGGCTCTCACCCAAACCCCTGTCGCGGGACCCAGCCCAGCTTTGGGAGGCGGGGTCAGGCGGGGCTGGCCAGGATCATAAGACACGCGATGTCATTTCATTCTGCAAAGGCCGCCTCCGCCCCAAGCGGCGCGTAGATCTGCCGGGAGCGCCCCCCGCACCCTCCCCACAGGGCCAGGGAAGCCGGGGAGCTGCTCCGCGTAGAGTAATTCCACCCCCGACTCCGTTACACACACGCCCACTCGTGTGCACTAGACACTCGCCCGTGTACACGTCCGTCCATCCGCTCTCATCGAGGTTCGCATCACACATAACCCCGTGCATACACGCACACACGCGCTGGTCTACCACCCCACGCAACACCATTCTTCACCCCACCCCCCCCGGCTCGCACATCTTCATCCCTACCGAGGGCATAGCTGGCCCACAGCGAAAAAGACCCCCATGAAAGGTGCACAAGAGGTGGTAGGCAGTTGGGGTGGCGCCTACAGGAGCCGGGTCCCTCGCTGCATGTTAATGAATTCATTAATTAATTTCACTGCCCACAACACTCCTCCCCGGGCGGCGGCTCTTGCGCGGATCTTTGCACTGCCCGGCTTCGCGGGCCGCCCGGGAGCGGGTACCGCGCGCGGTTTCGCGTAGGTTCGGGTATCGGGGTCGCTCGCCTCCCCTTCCCTGGTGCCCCAGGGGCCCACCCCGGCCGCTCACCACGTGCTCTCTGTTGTTGCTGTGCTTGCCATTCCAGGAAGCGGGCCGCCTCCAGTAGCGTCTCTATGCTCATCGCGCCGAGAGCTGCCGGGGGCGCGCCGGGGCCGAGACTGCAGCCCGCGAGCCGGGCACAGGTCAGGCTGGCGGGCGGGCAGGAGGGAGGGATCACCTCCGGGGGGCGACAGGACTGGGCGGCGCAGCGCACTCCGCAGGGAAGAACGGGGGAGCACAGGAAGAAAAATCAATGTCTCCCCAGATATTTGCAAAATGTAACTTGCAAATTTTTAAAAATCTGATGCAAAAAAAAAAAAAAGGCGGCACTGCCTCCCTCCTTCCCCTCCCTCTCTTCCTCCCTTCTGATGCCTCCCGCCCCGCGGCCCCCAGGAGTCCCGCCGACAAGAAAAGGCTTTGCAACAAGATGGCGAGGAGGCACAGACACACACAACAAGGGAAGGAGCCGCGCTGCCCCCGGCCGCCGCCCCCGCTACTACACCGGGGCCGCAGCCAAAGCCCGGACCGGAGCCCCCGCCCGTAGGGCCCTGGCGTCTCAAGAAGGGAGGGGCGGGGCCCCGGGCGGCCTGGCCCCGCCCACTCGAGACCGCGCGCACACGTGGCCTGGGTGGGGGTGGGAGAAGCTCCAGCCGGGTTCGCGCCCTGCATTTCCGCTCTCCCGCCCCTCCTCGCCCCGCCCCGATTGCAAGTTGAGCAACGGCTGCGTGTTTGGGTCATTCACAACGAAATTTGTCCTGCTGGAGGTAAAAAAGGGTGAAAAATTCAGGACTTAAGTTTAGCTCAAATGAGAATATTGCAGGTCAGGGAAACCTAGGTTGGTAAAGACTGGCCTGACCCCTGGGTCTCCGCTTTCTACCTACACGTGACCTAATTCCTGCCACCACCAGGCTGTCGCAATTCCCCCGGGATCCGCCCCTGGGCGGAGCTGACGGCTGGAGGCTGCCAGAGAACCCGCGAAGGGAGCGGAGTGAAAATCCGATTCCGCGTTTTGTCTCCGTTCCTCCCCCCGCAGTGCGTTCGCATCCTATTAGGCGACGTCACCGGGCCGCGGGCCAATGGGCGGGCAGGACAACACGGCATGGAGCAGCTCCACATGGACACCCCGCGCCGCCAGCCCTGTGTTTAAAGGGCCAGTGTCTAGCAGGGTCACATTCGCGGGTGCGGATGGAGCCGCTGTGTGAAGCGTGGGACGCTGAGAGGGAAATTCTACAGTTGTGCCCTACCTGCTGTTTACTTTTCACCACCCTCCTTTTAAAACTGAGTCTCTTTCCTTCCTTCCCCTAGACTCTCATCTTTGTCCACGCGCGTCTGATGCGGGTGGAGAGTCCGACTGTGTCTCTCCAGAGGCCGCCCTTTGCTCTGGGGCCGGGCTCAGGGCGGTTACGACTTAGGCGTCCACAGCCCAGACCAAGGGGGTGTGGCGCAAATCGGGAACAACAACGTGGAGGGCGGAAGCACGGCCCTCGCAATGGCTGGACTACTGAGGCCGCGGGGCGGGGCCACTCCGCCTAGCCACAACCGCGCTCGCCGCTAGGGCGGGACCCGGGCTGGCACTCCCAACGGTGGCTTCTTGGGTTAAGAGTTTGGGGCAGCCTGGGGTTACAGTTAACAAATTAGACCTTTGAGGTCAGCCCAGCTGGCTCAGTGGTAAACCCACCTGCCAGTGCAGGAGACCCGAGTTGAATCCCTGGGTTGGGAACGATTCCCTGGAGAAGGGATTGGCAACCCTCTTCAGTATTGTCTGGGAAATCCCACTGACCGAAGAGCCTGGTGGGCTACATTTCATTGAGTCGCAAAAAGAGTCGGAGACGACTTAGCCACTAAACAACAAAATACTCCAATTCTCTCATTTTGCAGTTAAGGAAACAGGTCCAGAGATGAGGAAGTACTTGTCTAAGGCCACTCAGTAGTCCAGTTGCTCCTTGCCGGGTAGGAGGAGCATTTATCTCCAGACCGCACAGATAACTCTTCTAAACACAGTTCTGGGTCAGGGCCCCCAGTTAGAAAACAGTGGTGGAGGAGTATCAAACTGCCCATGTGGGAAAGGGGAGTCTGACCACTTAACACTGTTAGACACATATAAAGCTGGTACAGGTGATGCTTGCTGGCTTCGTGCCTTTCATTTGAGGGCATAATGCATTCCAGGGAAAGAAAGCCTGCACAGACTGGAAATTGAGAACCTAGTGAACAGGAGGAAAAGGGTTGTTTGCCCCACCAGGTTACAGAGGGCTCTTATCTTTCCACAGTTACTGCCCCAGCATCTGTAGCTGAGCAGAGAGAGGCCATCACATACAAGTGACTGGGTGGCACTGGCTTTATTTATGACGAAGTTGAAAAGCAACAGGGGATCAGGGCATTAGAGAACAGTCGAGTTCATCTTCGCAGGATGAATGCTTCTTTCCTTACAAGGCTTGATCAGTGAACATTGCTTCTTTTAAGGTATCTGCCACCTAAGACTCGTGTGTGTGTGTGTGTGTGTGTGTACGCGCGCGCGCTTCAGTCGCACGTGGCTCTTTGCGACCCCAAGGACGCAGGAGCCTGCCAGTCTCCTCTATCCATGATTCTCCAGGCAAGAATACTGGAGTAGCTGCCATGCCCTCCAGGGGATCTTCCCAACCCAGGGATCGAACCCAGTATTGCAGGCTGATTCTCACCCACTGGGGGGATATATTATATGTGTGTGTGTATACATATATATATATAGAGAGAGAGACATATAAATATATGTGTGTGTATATATATATATATATATAGGCTTCCCAGGTGGCTCAGTTCTGGCCTAGAGAATCCCATGGACAGAGAAGCCTAGCAGGCTACAGTCCAGGAGAGCAGAAACTCAGACACAACTGAAGCAACTTAGCATGGACACACATATACGTATACATGAAATAGTCTAATATATATCTAAGTGACGTGAGATAATGTTGTTTGCCAAGTTCTCATTTTGTTAGGGGCTAGCACTGTACCATTCTGCCCAGTGGCCCAGGATGTTCAGAGAGCTACCTCCAACTGTACCCTTCTGCCTTCCTCAAGCGGTCATGACATTCTTACAGCCCTGAAGTCTCTTCTGGCGGCTTAACTCCAATTCTTCTGACTCATCAGGGACCCAACTCTGTCACATCACAAAGACAACCCTCTGAAAAGTAATGTTCTGAAGACAGCTTTGCCTTCAGGGGTGGGGAAGCAGAAAGTAAAAGTGGGGTGAACATAGAATTCAAATGCCAACCTCTCCCTTGTCCCCAATAACCCATCTGGTCCAGAGATTAGTGGAGATGCTCACTGTTTAAAACAAACAGCTTTCCTGGCTTCACATGATCATCTGTTTATTTGGGTCATGTGGGGACAGCAGCCAGGGGATGTTAGGCAAAAGCGAAGGTTTAGAAAGGAGGCTTTTCCTGGGCTTGTTGCTGCTTGCAGGAGCCTGAAAACGGCCAGACAGGGTTTCTCATCAACCAAGGTTACTCTAGTTGGGGAATGGACAGTGGCGGGCGGGGGGGGGGGGGGGGATACCATTTAGGTAGTAAGGGGGAGGGTAAAAGGAGAGGAATGAATAGGGCTGTTTAATGTTTTAGCCCAACTTCCTGTTGCAAGAGGGTGGAACTCAGGTAGAAGCTGGCCATTGTTGTATTCATTCAGGGGAAAGTCTTTTTGATGTTTCAGCAGAAAGGTTAGCATGTTTTGGGTGTAAGCCAAAGCCCAGCCATTTCCAAAAAGTTGCTCCTAAATGGCTTCCAGTGCTTAGTATCTTTGGGGCAGGAGGAAACCTGGCCCATCCGTCATTGTGTAATTCTCATCAGAGGATTTCTGTTTCCACGCTTCCTCCTGAAGACTTTTGCACCCCAGTGCCCAGTTTGGCCCCCTTGATTTTTCTCTTTTGGCCAGGCTGCTCAGCTTGCGGGATCTTAAGTTCCTCAACCAGGGATCAAACCTGGGTCCGTGACAGTGAAAGCGCCAGTCCTTACCACTGACGTGCATGATGCTAAGCCATTTCAGTTGTGTCTGACTGTGCAACCCCATGGACTGTAGCCCGCCAGGCTCCTCTGTTCATGGGATGGATTCTCCTGGCAAGAATACTGGAGTGGATTGCCATGTCCACTTCCAGGGAATCTTTCCGACCCAGGAACTGAACCTGTGTCTCACGTCTCTTGCATTGGCAGTAGATTCTTTACCACTAGCACCACCTGGGAAGCCCCCTTACCACTGGACCACCAGGGAATTCCCAACCCGCTCAATTTTTTTAATATGTGGAGCTATGACATTCCTTAATGAGACAATCTCCCATCGCCCCACCATTCATCCCAACAAAGCTCTACATATATACACAAATCTAAGATATAGATTTGATATAGATACACACAAATCTAAGAACTATGAAGATCAGTTCTCTGATCCTACAAAGCAGAAAAGGATTAAGATAGGGGAAAAGGTGTGAAGCCAAAGTACAAATATACCAGGTCCCAAGTCGCATATGCCCTAACCCTTCAGGCCTGACTTCTCAAACTATGCGTGTCGTCTTAGGAGAGCTTTTCACCTACTACAGTTAAAACAAGAGCAAATGGAGAAAGTCAGCTGTGCAATGAAGAGGGAAAGACAAGACTAAGTACACTCAGGGACACACTGCAAGATGTTCACAGATCCTGTGTGTCAAACATGTGCCAGACACTGGGCTCTCCTTGTAGCCAAGGCCAGGGGACCTTTGGTAAGCCAGAGTGGGATAAAAGGTCAGAGTTGAACTCAATCCCACAGTGATACATGGAAAAAGTAAAGCTTTGCTCTTTCCCACCATGCTGGACGTAGCACAAGAAATCCTAGGACCATAAAAGCATCTGTGAGGGTACTGATCTACCTATTTTAGAAAGTTAGGTTCCCAGATAATCATACTTTTCTGATACGTGAATTAAGTGGATTTAAGGCTGGGTTAGCAAACTGAACCTGATACCTGATGAGATCAGTCTGAATGATGATGAGCAGGATTCCAAATTACTTTCTTAGAGGTGTATCCTATAGGGCATGCATTCAGTTGCAGTAAAGTGGGCTCCCCAGTGCTGGAAGTTTTTTTTTTTGTTTTGTTTTTTTGTTTTTTTTTTTTTTTTTAATTTATTTATTTATTTTTAATTTTTACTTTACAATTCTGTATTGGTTTTGGCATAGATTGACATGAATCCACCACAGGTGTACATGGAAGTTTTCACCTAAATCCTCATCTGCCTTCCTCTATTCCTGGTGAGCTGTCAAAGGACCTCTCCTAAACCTAACAAACAGACACAGTCAAGTTTAACCTTCCCATTCACCGACTTCCTCTTCATTGGCTCACATGATGTTAGAGCTAGAAGAGTTGTGATCACCTAAATCAATCTCCCAAGTGGTGTTTTATCCAAGGTCACAATGCTGCTTAGTGTCAGCTGGGGTGAGGAGTGGTTTGGTTCTCTATGTGGGACAGCCCAGCATAGGGAAGAGGGTCCGAAAACCTCCCAGCAATAGCTGATGATGGGGAGCTGCCTGAAGACAGAAAGAATCATTGACTTTGCTTAGCAGGTGAGTGAGAAGGCAAGGAGAGAATTAAACTTAGGATCCAAGGGCTCAGATGACCTCCGGGGATGCTGTAACTGCCTCAGGCTGCTCTGAGGAATGAAGAGCTAGCCTGGGTTGGCACTGTCTGGCCTGAAAAGGTGACTGGGGGAAAGGGGCAGATTTTTATCCAGACAGACGCCCTGGGTGTGGACACTGAGTAATAAGGAAAGAAATGCAGTTCACAAGCAAATAGGGAGGAGCCACACACACCAAGCTTTCCTGAGAAACCAAACTGGCTGGCAAGCAAGCTATGCAGCTCGAGAGGCGGGGGCTGTGAGTGACTAGGAAAGGAGGAGGCTGACCAGAGTGGAAAGACAGATGGGAAAGGTCGAGGACTTTGGCTGCTCCTTTGAAGCAAGAAAAAAAGAGGCAGCTTCATGAGAGTAAGTTAATTCAGGTCATGGGAGTGAGACTGGGCAAAGTTATTAGTAAAGACAGGCGGAGTTTTTGCCATGTGTGTCAAGAGCCAGCTGGACCCGAAGGCTCCTCCCAGGGCAGAGGGGCTGGAATCTAATCAGTGCCTCACACAAAGGACTCTGGGTCTAGGTCTCAGCCAATCCCAGCTCATAGGTAAACGCAAGGCTGCAGATCAAGTCTTTAAAACCCAAGGTATCAGCTGCCTGCACTAGTGACTGGTGCCCCTCAAGCCAGAAGAGGGTGTGAGGCCTGCAGCAGTGGCCTCTTACTGGCTGGACCACCCTGTTCCAGGGTGCAGCTCCATGCCCACCACAGGATTTCTTACCAAGGGCCCAGGGCCCATCAGGAGAGTCTACATGGGGCAGTGCTGGGGACACCCTACACTCTCCAGGAGCCATGTTCCAGCCAGTGACTCCTCCCACTTTGAGGATGGAGGCTGGGATAGGACAGACTCAACCTGTTCCCCAGCCCCCAGCCCGCTTGAGTCCGGGTTCCCATCAGACACCTCACAGGGCAGGCAGGGCTAGAGCTCACCAGCCATCTCTCAGAAGAGTTACTCTGTGGTAACTCTAAACCATTCACTAAACACAGTTAGGTCCTTAAAACTTCCACCACACACCAACATAAACGCAAAGTGTTAAATACAAAACAAAATGTCAAAGGAGCCAAATAAAATATAGGCAAACATTTTTTGGCTCCAAGGGTGGTGAAAGAGGTATCTACCCATAAAGGCAAAGAGAATATGAAAGGAACAGTTTGACACACTTGATTATATAAACTTTTCTAAAAGCTCCTTGACTGTAAAAACAAAACCACCATAAACAAAAGGAAAAGGTAAATGACAAAACGGAGGAAAATGCTGGCAAGCTGTGCCTCCGCAATGTCAGTAACAAAATGAACACCTGGGTAGAGAAGAGAACATAGGACGTGATTTAAGATTCATGAAACACAAACTATATGAACATAAATATATACAGGAAGATGTTTGGCCTTGCAAATACCATAATAAAACAATGAAAATATTCTTGCTGATCAGTTGATAAAGGATTTTTAAAAATTAGCCTTCTGGTGCTACCAAATGTGTGGCAAAGACAAGAAATGGTAAAGGAGAACAGCTTTTTCAGTGAGCAAATTGGTAATATATGGAAAAGCCGTTAAAAGCACATTCTCTCTTCTGCTTCAGTAATTCTTACACAAATTTATCCTAAAGCAGGAAGAACACACACAAACATTTCTGTACAAAGATATTCACTAAAGCATGTACAAATGTGAAAACCAGAAAATCTCGATTTCCAATAAGGAACAACTGGTTTCATGAAGTGCCGCTCACAATATGGCATGTGAAGAAAACAGGATATAAACCAAAATATTACTGGTGCTTGTCTTCGGGCAGTGCAACCTCTGGTAACTTTTATTTTCACAAGTTTTATGACACACAGGTTAATTTTATAACAAGAAAAAATTTATCACAACATATTGCTGAATGAAAACATTTATAAAACAGTAACACAGACCGTTGAGTCTACATTTGCTGCTTAAAAATATATATGTATATAAAAATACTAAGATAACAAAATGTAAAACAACTCCATTTGAGTAGTGGAATTGTAAACTTTTATCCTTCTTTTCTAAATATCTTCTAATGAAAACATCACTTTTGTAAAATGAAATTCTGTTAAGGGGGTAAGTTCTGGCATGCTTGACCAGCAAGAGCCTCACACGAGTCTTGACCTCAACTAACTTGACCTGGGGTGCTGGGTCTACTTCCCATCCTAGTTTTCCTTCCTGTTTCTTCACTCTTCTCCCCAACCCCTCCCCAACCTGCTGTTCCTGCTGCTTAATTCTGAAACCCCCCAGAAACGGTTCAGGCTACCCTCCCAGTCCAGGTGAGAGACACAGAAGGCCACTAAGGTGGTGGCACCAGGGTTGGAAGAAGAGGCTGGGCTGGAATTGGGAAGATCTTTCTCAGGTGGAAGATTTTTAGACCCTAGTGGTGAAGGAGAGGGAGGAGCAGAGACTTCTAATTTGGACAACGGGCTGGATGTGGTGGAGAGTACAGGAGACGCAGGTGCAGATCAGTTGAGTTAGCACAGCCATGGTCCTGGGGGTGATGTCCAACAGGAGGTGAGGCATGTGGAGGGTGAAAGTTCAGGAAAGGCCTAGATTTGTGTGTGAAGAATGCAGGAGTGAGCAGTATAAAGTCACAGAGTGGGTTGTCCACGAGTGAAAGAAAAGCACAAACCAGGCCCATGGCTACTGGAATCTTCAGGATTCTCCCCGTTAAGAGGTGAGAACTCTTTAAGAGGTGGGAGGCAGCAACCAGACTTCAGTGGCTGAAACAAACGAGTTAGGAGAGTGGAGGCAACAAATATTTAGGTAAGTTCTAGCAGCTGGTGGTAGGAGAGGCTACAAACTGACGGTCGACCAGGTTTCTGTAGAATACTGAATTCGTTGTGAAGATTTACCGTCAAGTAAACTCCTAAGTTTGGATTTCCGGCTTTCCTCAAGAAATAAGATCCAGCATCACTGGGCAGCTACTTCTGCTCGGCAGTAACCAGCAGGCATCAAACACAAGTTACTTGATAGCAGCAGTGCTCCACCAGCAGGAGTGGGAGCTCCAGCCCTTCTTGTCTGGCCCCTGGGGTAGAAGATGAGGAAATACTTTCCTTTGGGAATGAAAGTGTCCATTAATAAAACAGAGGCCAGCGTTTGCTCCAGAAGCCCCACATCTGTCCCTCTGAAGGCAAACCCTGGGACAAAGAGACTTCAATTAGGGATCCTGACCAGACTGGCAACGCCCACTTCCCAGCAAGAGACATGGAGCCACTGGCATCACACAGGGGGGCAGGTTACCCACTGTCCCAGGCTCAGCGGTGCTCGCAGGGCAGCTTCCCCTGGGGGCAGGCTGGCTGCTGGAGCTGGCCAAGGCTCCCCCAGCTGGGAATTTCTTGGCTCCGTTTCCTCCACTCTCAGTCACACTCCTTGAATTCCCACCAGATGGCAGGCAGCCTTTCCTTTTCTCCAGATTCACACGGTCCATTCCCTTACCTGGGGAAGACGACTTGCTATTTTTTATGATGACTGTTACCCTTCTGTAGCAAGATCTGAAAGTCTACCAGTTTTGCTTTCCGTAAGTGAAATATTTGATGCTGCCTAAAATTAAAAAAAAAATCCTTCTTCCCCTTATTATACAATTATGCGTTGTCAAAGAGTCATTAGCTAATTATCAGTTATTTTACATTGATTCCGATCCAAAGTGTGCTTGCACTAGACTGTGGCTTCACTATCGACTTAATTATCTGTACTACTGCCAAATACAAAATTCTATAAAGACTTGGTAGTGTAAGTTAAGAACTAATTATAAGCAATTTCGTTTTATTAAAGCTTGCTCACTGATCAAAGGCTGGAAAATAATATGACCTTCAAATGCTCAATGGCAGAGTTGGTTAAGACTTGATTTTCTCTTCCCTGTGTCATATCGTCAAAGCTTCCTTCCCTAAAGATGGGTCCACGGAGCCCAGGAGTCTGTTTCCATCCTAAGTGTAGAACTCGTGATGAACTGGTATGAAACCCCTGTCTCCTATCTCTGGACCTGAGGTCAAGTCCCTGTAAACAACCTTAGGGCATGTCATTTAAGGCATTTCTGAGCTGCCACTTCTTTACAAAGCACACAGGGACTCCACGCCTCTTTGTGGGTTTAAGTCAGACAACTGACATAGAGGACTGATAATCAGTATTGGTTGCCTGTTTATCTTCCCACTACACAGAAGTCTGGATTTCTGCTCTCGGTCAGAGTGGCAGTCTATACTTGCACTGACACACTTGAGGTCTTAGCTTTTTCACCTGAGTCTCTTGATAGAAGATGTTCTGACCAGAAAGTGAAAACTCAAGAGAGACTAAGAAGCAATGAGCCTACCCCTTGTTTATGGACTCTTCCAAGGGGCTTTAGTATTCCTCTCACTTAACTGCTGTTATGACTCTTGGAAGTGAGAATCCAGCACCTTTTGCATGACGAAGTCAAGCCTCAGTGAGAATGACTGACCCGGTAAGTGGAACTGGAATGTAGACTCGGGTCTGATGAACTGTGAAGTCTGTGACCTTCTCTGTTTTCCAGGCCCCTGTACTTTCTGGTCCACTATGCCTTATCTCAGTTCCCTGGCTCCTAATCAGCACCTGTGATCCCCCGCTTCCCTGAAGACAGCCTGGAGTCCCCAGTGGTTCTGCCAGGCTGAGAGAGGAGCAGAGAAAAGGCTGCACCTCAGAGACCATTCAGAGGTACAAGGCCTTCAGTCACAACATGGTCCCCTGGAGTAAAAGCAGAGCCTCCAAAAGGCAGCATTAGCCGTTCCAACCAGCAATTAAAAAAATAAACTGCTGTTTTAGTCATTTGGGTGAGTCACAGCAGAGGATCTGAATGTCTCTGCAGAGCAGAGCAGGAACCCTCTGGTATGTGTGTGAGGTCCCACTGCTCGCAGGGTGAGCCCCCCGCAGCCTTCCTTAATACGGTGCTGGCACAAGAACCAAGGGGTTTGTACCCGGAAGCATCAGATGGTTCAAGACCATCAACGCCCTGCTCCAGGAGGCAGAGGCCAATCCATCCTCACTAGTAAGCCTCCTCTGGGTTTTTATTGGGCTTAATGCCCATTCAGCAAACTGATTCTCCTGAGTGCCAACTTCTCCAAGAGATGTGGCTGTGAAAGTGTTGCACCTTTGAGACTTCCCTTCTGTCAGAGCACTCCTTAGGAATGCTGAAAGCAGCTTCTTTCTTAAGGCTCTATTATTCTTCCTGCAACACAAATAGTAGTTTTGGAAAACTTACTATGTAAAATCATGAAACATCCCCCTCCGGTACCCCCAACTAGAGACCAATAAAAAGTTGATCCAAAGGACTAACACAACCTGGGTCTATTTTAGAGTAGTAAGACAGGTGGAAAGAAAAAATTTTTTTAAATCATGTGGGACCATAAAGAAACATAAAAAGGTTGAAAACTTATGCCCAGCCCACAGGGTGGTGAGTTTTTTCTTCTTTCTTTCATCTCTCTAAGTTTTTTAACATAAAAACATACTTGCTTACATAAAAATATTTATCTGAGTAGTGACTGGCTATTTCAAGAAAATACCAAGGACAAAATTTTATCCACGCCCACCGTGAAGCTGATGAAAAAAAAAAAAAGCCACATACGCCCTCGTGTGGCCGCAGCTGAAAACACCTGGATTTAAGTAAGAAGGAGGGGCTTCTTTTAGGAGGCCTAGAATTTTCTAAAGGCCTTTGCATCTTTTCCACCCCTTTTTACTACACGTCAGAGCTTAGAAGCTGGTGTACTCATATGGTAAGCTTTGACAGGTTTCATGTTTTTAAAAATACATACTAAAATTTTAAGTATATATCACCCCCACACTCCCTTAAGACTAGCTGAAACTCCACCACAGAGACACAGACGCTGTGAGGACAAGCAGCGATGCTCTGGTGTGTGAACAGCTGGGCAAGGATGTGGGGTGAAGGAACCCACTGCTGGAAGCAAAACAGATTCCAAAGAACAAAAGCAGCTTATTCCCCTCCTTGGAAAACAAGTCCTGCTTCTGTTCCCACTTTGGTTATCAAGAGATCAGACACCCAGGCCAGGGACCAGAACAGAATTTAAGATAATACCACAAAGACTGAATTTCATACCAATCCATCAACAGGAACTTGACCTCCAGACACTTAGGCAGTTATCACTCAACATTATGACACACAGGTCAGTAATCTATTTCTTAAAAAAAAAAAAAAAATTTCATCTTCCCCTTTTATCAGAGGTATAGGCTACCCCATATCACACAATTATAAAGTATATGTGTAAGGGAAAGGATTTTTAAATGTTTTTTAAAAATGTTTCAATGTTCTCTCATTAGATAGAAATAAACTATTCTTCTCAGAGAAGGAACTGAAGACACACCAATGCGAAAACGGCACTCACACTTCCAGCAGTGGAAGGCTCTCTCGCCACATGCTTCTTAAATTCTAAGAGCATTAGCTTAAACTATAAAACACCTTCGACTGCACCAAGCCTCAAACCTGGGGCACCGAACATACACAGACATAAGACACCTCTTTTGTGCTTCCAGGTCCACAGAGGATTCTCTGGGAATCTCTTAAGTACTAGACTTAACAAAGGCTAATACTGTGGCTGAAATACATTGTGAGCAAGTGAGGAGGATAAATAATACACTCCTGTGACAACACGGAGGAAAAAAGCATGAAGTGAATATACAGAGTGAACACAACCAAAGTTGAACCCCACACACTCACACACCCCATCTACAGAGACAGATTAGTGACTGGAAGAAAACAGTGAAATGCCAACAGTGGCTATGCTCCCGAAGGCTGAGACGAGGGGTGACTGAAGCTGTTTCCTCCGTTCATCTTTCCAAATCCTTAATGAGCATGTATTACTCCTTTACAGTGAAACAAACATGCAGACAGTGACGGCTTTACTGAGTGAAGAGTTGTTACCTAACTCACTTATCCTAAAATTTGACCAAGATAGAAACTAGGCTTGGGTCCAGCATAAGACTCCAGTGTGTCATGAGAGGTGAGGAGAGCAGGATGGTGTGGATGGATGGAGGAGATGGCTGGCCCACCGGAATCCAAGGCCCTGTGCTGAACCTTGGACTCTGTGGGACCCTGGGCATTAAGTTCCCTTTTCCTGTCAAAGGCTAACCAGCATAGCGGTTCCTAATCCCCAGTGAGTCAATAGCTCCTCTCTCTAAGTTGGGGACCCTTCTCTCCAGGAAAAAACCCAAACATGTCCACAGAGCCTTTGGAAATAACCCAGGAGGCTCTGGGTTCTCCAGAGGTCCATGGACCAGCTTAGAACACGGGTTGGTTCGTATGTTCTCTTCGGCAGCTCTGTCTCCACTGCCACGGGGAGGTATGATATGGTCCTATTTCTGTTTCCAGTATCTTTGCTGAAGGACTGGTCTAGCTGCTGCTAAAGTATGCAAAGGTCATCAGTTTTATGCCCCAACCAACAGTCACCTTTCAAAAGTGTGGCTTAACTACTCCGCCGCAGTCTTCTTTGCAGACAGTGAGAAACAATGGCACCATACTCAAAATTTTAAGGATAAATAGAACCCTTGGCTGCTGGTATAAAATCAAGCAGTGAAAGTCAAGCACAGAAGAGGGTAACCGAGACACCAAGAGGACAAAAGAGAGACTCCTTTCCCAGAGGTATTCCTGCTGAGCCCTGGCAGCACAATTAGGAAACATGTTTTAAGAACAGTTACCCTGGCCTCAGAGTTCTCCAATGGTAACAGGTAAACACAGAAGGGATTACAAACGAATTCCCGTGCCCAAACCATCTTTGATTAGCGATAACTTATCTGCCAATAAATGAAACTTTCTTAAGCAACTTACTACATGTAAGTTTATCTTGCTCCATTTCTCATTTCCATCACCAATCACTTATCCATTCAAAGCCAAAACAGTATCTTCCCCAACCTCAGGATTCAAACAGGACTGACAGTTTTCAATTCTGAATACTCTTATATTAGCTCCACTTCAAACGTCAAAACAAATTAAAAAAAAAAAAAAAAACCCACACCAGTCAAACTGCTACAAAACAGTTCTTTAAACAGGTTGGAGGGGTGGGTATGGCTTCATTCTGCTACATCACAGTTATATCTGGCAGTTTTGCTTACCTAATTCTGTTTCTGAAACAAGCAACATCCAAAACAGACAGGAGTCAGGAATGTGCCGATTGTCTCCGACGTTTCCAGGCGCTCCCTGATCAGGCCTTCTTCCTGGCATTACTGAGCTTTCTCTCCCTGACTCTCAAAGGCTAGTTCCTTTCTCAGGACTGACATAGGGGTCATCAATCGTATGTACCCAAAGTTTTTAGGCTTGAAAGTGACTTCAGAAGAGGGTATAGGGCTATCCACCCTGGTATACCACCTCCGTGGGGTGGAGGGGAAGGAGGGCAGGGGTGAGAAAGTCACCCCTTCTCAGGAAGCAACCAAGGCTGACACAGAAGGCAGGATGCACTGTTAAGTTCTGACCAGGATCAGACTGCAAAAATAATCAGAAAACCAGTCTGAAGCCAAGGTGATCAGCTTAGTGAAGTAATCAAAGTCACTCAGTTGTGTCCGACTCTTGCGACCCCATGGACTGCAGACCACAAGGTTCCTCTGTCCGTGGAATTCTCCAGGCAAGAATACTGGAGTGGGTTGCCATTTCCTTCTCCAAAGGTGATCTGCTTAAAGTCAGGTTTAAATCCCTTATGAGTTTACCGATGGCATTTTGTTGATGCTGATCACAATTCTCTGAACTACCATACTACAATGCCCTGTAATTCTTTTTTTTTTTTTAAGGAGGCAGGTGTTTAAAAATGGACTCATTTGTTGGTTTTTTAAGACAATTCCACATAATATTACTAGTGGACTAATGATGGAATTCAGCTTGCCCCCCCTCGCCCCCACCCCCCAACCCAGGCCACTCTTCAAAGCAAGCTGCTTTATAGAACTTTGCCAACTGTGTGAGAATTTTGAAGTTAACTAGCAACAAGCCTGAAAATTTGGTTACGTATATAAGTACAAAGCTGGTTCATCAAATCCCTGTTCTGGCCCTCAACCCAGTGCATTTCAACTAAGGCGTCATCTACTTCCTTTTTAACGTTTATCAGACACTTGAATAAGTAACGTCCAGCCACTCCTTGGAGATGGTTCCCTTTTTCAGACACTGGGCTGCTGAAGGGCTCAGGAGCCTCGTGGTCCTGGGCTCCATTACTAGAGCCTTTACAACCTTCCAGAACCTCCATGTCCCCCTTTTCCTCACTCCTTTCATCCTCCGTGGGTTCTGGGTTTTCCTCCTGGGAAAGCGAGTCCTGGCTGGGGCCATGGCCCCCCACAGTGGCAGACTCGCCTTCCAGCGGAGCAGGGCCCCCTCGGGCACTCTCCTGTGGGCCCTGGGCAACATCCTGGCTGCTGCCAGACTCTTTGGGGGGAGCCTTTTTCTCCTCCAAGGCTTCGATCACGTCCTTGGGCGCTAGGGGCACTTCTCTCAGCTGTCTCACTCGGTCTCTTTTCTTCCTCCGTAAGTGAATCCAGGAGTTTTCTATGGCCGTTAGGAAAAGGCTGATTTCCTCCTTTCCACATGGAACTCGTTTATGCTGGACCTGTTTGGAGGAAAAACAATTTTACAGATCACTTTTCTGCTCTGAAAACTCCTTTTTAAAAAAAAGAAAAGAAAAAAGATTATTTGTAAGTACTTCTTCAATGTGCTTATCAACCAGGTACCTTTAGATCAGTGAGGATTTTTTCAATCCATGTCGTCACAACCACGATGCCTTCCACTGTCTCAGGGCCCAGAGATGATGCTTTGAGGGCTAGTTCTTTCATCACAGACCCCAGGACTACAAATGTAATGGGCTTCCTTGGCTTCTCTAGTTTTCTTCGCTTACTGGGTGGTGACTGAAAGAAAAAGAGGGCACGGGAGAATAGGGGAAGGTCATCCAAATAATCAAATTTCATGCATTATAATGAATTCAGCTGGGGGAATCTCCATGACCTTTGCTACCAACTGCAGAGCCCTAAAAAAGAACACAGGCCTTGGCATGTTTATTTTTAATACTTAAAACAACTGTGCCAAATGGGTTTATCATCTCCCCATTTTATAGACGGGAAAAACTAAGATACAGAGCAGCAATGGAATCTGCTTGAGGTCACATGGTTAATATTTGTAAAGTTAGGATTTGAATCCCAAACCCAGGTATTTTCTGCCTGTGTTCTATCAGTACGTAACTCCTCTGATTACTAAATGTCCTTCATCTACCTGCTATGCCCAAAACAGGCCTGTGCAACTATTTCTTTCAAGGCAACTCAAGGACCCCAAGGGCACTGTGTTCCTTTCTATTAAAAAAAAAAAAGCATGGCTTAAAATCACCACCACGGAGCCCAAGTTGATACGTGCTGAGACTTGTTGAAAGAGAGCAGCTGGTGAGTGGCAGTTTGTGAGAACGACCAGGGCACCAGGATCGCACAGGCGGAAGAGGATGCTGAATCCAGGCACGTTAGGGTCAAGCCAGTGCCCACCTATGCACTGCCTCTTGGCTGGGGAGGGGACACTAGCACCCACGAGGACAGTGGATTTGAAAGCTGATTCCACGTAGCTCAAGACTGTCCTCTTCCTTTAAATTTCAAGCTTGGAAAGTGAATTACACTGTTACCACTAGAGGGACTCAAGTTCCATTTTAAAAACCAAATGACACTGCTGTATTTAAAGCTGATTTCTTTCAAGTGAAAGGTTGCCCCCTGCCCTTTTTTTTTTTCCAGTTAGACTCTTAGCTAAGATCAGATAAATTATGGACACTTTAAGACACTGACTTGTAAACAAATTTTATCAGAATTTGAAAAAGAATTTAAGCTAATTCTAAAGTTAGGATCAAAATGAGCAGGATTATAAGAAAGGCTCAAAAAGAGACAATACCCAGTCAGCTTTGAAGATCTTTTCCTAAGAAGAAGCATTTGATAACTGTGTGGCTGTGAACCAGCAACAGAGCACGTAAGTACACACACAGTGAGGCCCAGTTACTGGGTGAGGCCTTGCAGGGACTAACTAGCAACTCCCTACCCTGACACACACAAGAAAATAGCCCGCTTATTCTATGCTAGAACACTTTTAGATGGTATTTCCTAGAAACAATCAACATTTTCTCTTTATACCAGATATTAACTTATAAAAAAGGGAAGTTAAAGAAATAGAAAACAAGCTTAGAAGAAAAGGACCAAAAACAAAGGGTGTGTGTATGAGTAAGAAACCCGCTCTTGAGAAATGAACAGCAGACTCTAAGCCCTGAAGTCTGAACTTGCTCAATTAATGTTTCAGGCAAGATGGGACAAATTCATATGGGCACCAAGACAGCAGCATTGTTATTACTCAATCGCCCAACATAAGAAACACAACTTCTCCAGTTACTGGGAGCCTAAACTTTGCACTGAGGAGCTTGATATATGATTATTAAGCTGGGGGTGAAAAAAGATGGTGGTATGTAGGAGGAGGATGGGAGACAAGAATCAAACTATTCTTTTCACTTCCTGACATCCAAAGCTGTTACCATGGAAAGGTCACCGTCGCAGGGCCATCCCCAACAGCACACCAAAGGTCATCTACAAATATGGCTGGAAGGATAGCACCTCATCTCTCTTTGGACAGAGGCCGGAATCATTTGTGCTCACAAATTCCAACCAGCAACGTGAAGATATTGCTGTGTCTGTCATTTCCTGCAATAGTCTCCTCCAAAAGTAAGAACGGGCTTTTCTACAACTTAAAGGAGAGAAATGCACCCTCATCAAACTTAACAAGAGCTCTCTCAAGGACTCACTTTCAGAAATAGCAAAACAGACAGCTTGTTGCCCTGTTACACCAGAACAAAAATAACAACTCTCCATCCCATATACGGCTCCTGGCATCCTGGCTCCAATGTGCCGTATAAAATGGCAATCAACAAATCTGGCATTTCTGAAGACTTTCAGTGAATTGTTTTCACTCTCTCACACACACATTCTCAGGATTTAGTTTTACTCTTGGCCATGTCTCACAGCTTAGGGATCTTAGTCCCCCAACCAGGGATTGAACCTGCACCTTTGGCAGTGAAAGCGCAGATTCCTAACCATTGGGCCACCAGGGAATTCCCTAGTTTTATTAAAACTAGGTAAGCACTCAAGAGACAGATAATTTATACTTTAGAAACTCTAAAAGCTTTTAAATGATTAAAGATTAACTTAAGTCTGGCTTACAGCAATCATTCCTCATCCTTTCTTGCTCATACTGAAAATTCTCAGTAGGCAGGGCCAGAGTAAAATACAGGAGCAAGTCCTAATAAATTAATAGTTAAATTCAACCCCACAGGTTCAACAGCAGGTAGTTTTATACCCTGTCACAACACTATTAAATAGAAGATGTCTGTTTTTCCCCAAGTGAGATGATCTTAATTTGCTAATATGCTTTAAAATCTCAAACCACATATATTTTCAATGAAGACTGCTATACTCAAACTGTCATAGTTCAGAAGACAAAGTAACAATTTAACACTTTAGAGCATAATTTTAAAAAATCAACAATAGTTAATTCAGTTTAATATAAAAAACTAGAAGGTGAATTTACAACTGATTTTGGGTTAGAAGATGAACTACTATATCACCCAGCTGAAATTACAATGCGAAAGAAGTTTGGTGGGGAGTTATAAATTCTGCAGAGAACACAGGCTTTGTATCTTTTACACTGCAAGGGTTCAATGAATAATTATCAATATGGGAGGAGCTTCAAGTGTTACCACACTGAAACCATGAACTGGACAAAAATAGTTCTTACATTTTAAAAATATGCTTTACCTAGCAGAGCTGTCTTTTTTTTTTTTTTTTCCTTTTAAAATATTTATATGGCTGCACATGCCTTAGTTGTAACATGCGAATTCAGCATGTGGGATCTAGTTCCCTGACCAGAGATCAAACTCAGGCCCCGTGCATTGGGAGTGTGGAGTCTTAAGAGCTGTCTTTAAATTGCTTAAATCTTCACTCTTCCTTTAATTTCTAGACCTCAGTGGTGCAACCAGTCAGAAGACTTTCAAATCAGGTGTTTTTGCTGATACAAATCTGTATAGTATTTGCATTCTGCTGAAGCTCTGCTGCTAACTACGGCTAAGGTAGAACACAGATCTCCCTCATATCTGCAGGACAAGAAGAGGGTCATTCACTAAGATCTGCTGAGCATGAAGCAAGCCACAGCCTCCTCGATAAGACGGAGCAGCTTCCAGAATGGTCTTGAGGGGAAAGGCGTGCTCCTGCCCACCACATGGGGATCTTCCCTGCTCTGCTACATTCTGAATGGCTACCACTCCAGGTCCTCCAGGAATAAGCCGAGTGTTTGTGAGCTGTTACTCAGCACAGGCTACTATTTACGGAAAAACAAAGCCAAGGGGCCAACACTGACACCTGGCTGGAATACACACAAGAAGTGAGCTGGGATGGACAGTCAGACCATCTTGCCTTTTTCATATGTGTATCAGCTCTGCTGCCATGAAGTGGACTAAGTATTTTGCTCTCTAAAAGTGTGGGTTCTTTATTAACAGTCCAGTGGCATTTCTGTTGTTATCTAATCTGACTGGTTGCTGTTTTTAAAATGTCCTGTAATCATTCCTAGATATATATAAAAACAATACAAAGCAAAAAAAAGGGGGAAAGTTTATGTAGAATGCTACCTATCTAAGAAAGTAACTGTGTATTTTCTTAAATTAAAACAACCAACTCCACTAAAAACAATGGGAGGATAAATCAGAAAATCATTTAAGTAGTACCCCAAGGAGAAGAGGAATTGATCGGGGTGAAAGAGACAACAGAATGAAGCTAGACTTCTAACAGTATCCTTTTTGAGATTTGATTTTGAAACCACGTATGAGTATCTTTTACAATTACCAAACAAAACTAAATAGCACATACAAAAAAAGGCAATCCCTAAAAATACAAAGTAAAATGAAACACCTTTTGTAAATAAATACGAAAATAGTTATAGATGAAATAATACACTCTAAGATTTCCTTTAAGAATCATCAGGGCAGCTCAACATTACTGGGACATCAAATACAGAGGCGGTGAGAAGGAATGGTGGGAAATGATAATACAATATATTTTACTGAGCACCTACTATATATATCAGGCACTGTGTTATGTACATTTAATCCTCAAAACCTGATGTGGTAGGTACTATCAGTAACCCCCAACTTACAGATGAAGAAGCAAAAATTTAGAGAAGTAACCGGCTCAACCTAAAGATAGACAGTTTCTATATACTCTGCAATAGTTTTAGGGTAATCCACCATGCCATCATTAAACAAAATACCAGAACAAACTATGTCAGAAGTAAGTTCATGCAGAATACAAATAACTGAAAGAGATAAATCCAGGGACGTCCTTGGTGGTCCAGTAGTTAAGGCTCTGTGCTGCCAATGCAGGAGGCCACGGTTCGATCACTAGTCAGGGAACTAGATCCCGCACGCAGCAACCAAGATCCTGAATGCTGCAACTAAAGATCCTGCATACCACAATTAAGACCAGCACAGACAAATAAATAAATATATATAAAGATAGGTCCAGAGAGATGTCCATGGTTAAGAAGGCTTTATGCAGAAGTTGGAATTGAACTGGGCTGCAATGAAGGGAAGTCCACAGAAAGGATCAGACAGAGAAAGGCTGTGAGCAAAGGCTGTAATGACAGTCAGCAAAGACCCTGGCATCATGAGAAGACTGTGTAACTTCTAATACCGTAGAAGGCAGCACAATCAGGAAAACAGGGAGTGATTAGGATGGAAGGGACGTCAAAGACAGATTTGGGAGGAACAAGGAGCCACTGAGGAGCCATCCTTTCTTTGAAAGGTGAGCTCAGGATGAATCCAGGTGACCGTTACATGAAAGGTGGCTGGGATGGGTTTACAGTGAGGTGCTCAGGGGCTGCTGAGTAGGTAATACCTGGTTAGACTGGAACAAAGGGCAGTCCTTGGGCAGCACAGTGACTTCAAGCTTAGGCGGTGAAATTAGACTAAGCAAGGCCTCAACCTGACTTTTTAGAGTCTCCAATTTCGGCATCTAAAAAGTGGGGATAATACCACCCACTTGATTATTGTCAGGTTTGAATAAAATAACATAATGTATGTGAAGCATTCACATCACAACAAAGACTATCTCTGGTGCTTTAAATCTACTATACCGATTAACATTATGCTTGCAATGCTGTTCCTTAGTAGAAGTTCTACATCATATTCCTTTTAACACTCAACAAATACTCTATGCACCAACTATGAGTCAGACATTGACAATTTCTCCTCCATGAAGTCCTCCCAGACTGAACCATTTTCTTTTCTGAATGGCCTAATTCTCCACCATTCTGGTTCCTACCATTCATTTCAGTACTGACTCATATGAACTTTTGTATCCATACTTCTCTTTCGTAAAACTAATCATTGTAAGCGATAGGAAATGGTATCATTTCTTTGGTATTATCACAATGAACGTCACAATAAGAAAAGTAACCAGAGAAGGAGCCTTAGCTTTGGTTTTGCTGAACAGCTCAGATCCCTAACCATCACATGTGTTTTAGAGCATAATTTATAGTCTGGTATAGTACTGGTTTTCGAACCATATCCTTCCCACCCCCGCCCTTTGCCACACTGAGCAGCTTATGGGATCTTAGTTCCCCAACAGGGGACTGAACCGGCACCCTCAGCAGTGAAAACACAGAGTCCTAAACATTGGACTGCCAGAGAATCCCCTCTAACCATGTCTTAACAGGAGAATTCTCTCAATAAATAAAATCAATACATAATACTGACAAAAGCAGATCAGAGATCTGCTGATGAGATCTCTAAAATGAGAGAGAGCCCCGAAGTACCACCCTGAAACCTGTCTCCCAGTGTCACCCCCCGAGCACCTACACGGAATCCCTCCTCTACCTGGAATTAGTTTGAAAACGTGGACTAGAAGTCGAGCACTGTCAGAAGAACGCCATTCTGACACTAACAAGGCTACTTAATTAATCTGACCCCTTCCTTCCGTCTGTTCTCCAGAAAGCCCTCTAGTTATGACTCCCTGGACAAGAAAGACCCAGGCTCAGAGGAAATGTGTTGAACAGAGGGAGCTCATTTTTACCACCAGAGTTCCTGGGCAATGCTCAGACCGAGAGCACATACCATTTACTGAGTCACATTATCTCCCCTTTTTCTTTTAACAAGTGTCAAACTTCTGAAAGCAAAGCAAAGCTAAAATAATGCCTTGAGCAATGCAAGAAGCTCGGACAAAGAGGCATTCTAAACAGCTTGTTAAAATTCTGTAAGGAACAGTCCTTATGATATGCTTCCTTATATTTGTCATCAGTCGGAAATGAACAGACACAATTTTATCAACACTAGGACTCGTCTTTTGGCTGTTAAAATAAATCCAAACAAGAGGAATGGGCTTAGTGTGGGCACTTGAATCAGCAGCAAATTAGAATTTTTCAGCATTCAGCATCAACAGAAGCAAGCCAGTAGGCCTGAGATAAGTGAAAACAGAAGTTGCCATAGTAACTTGCACATTTACCCTAAAAAGGCGGGAATGGGGGTGGGGCGGGGAAGTAGGTCAATGTTTCTGCTTAACCAGCTCCAGTCCTTGGCTTCCTCTCCTCACCTAAAGCAGCATGCTCCTCCCTCCCCGCCACAGCCGACAGGAACAAGAGGAGAGAATGAGGTGACCACTTCAAAAAGCAGGGAGCAGGGAGAGGTCCAGGTAGCGAGAAGGAGAACCAAGAGGGCAGCCCCCTGAAGCCCTCCCGAGTGCCCTGGGACCCCTGGGAGAGCAGCTGCTGATCACCGGCACCAGTGCTAAGAAACGGTTGCTGGGCTACCACAAATCAGAAATTGCCGTGTTCCCTGTAGCAGTTTAAGTGCACCTAATGGAGCACTTGGGAATGCGTTATTAACAGCTTTGGGTTGGGGGCAGTGTGGAGGGGTGAGTACTCTGGCGTGACAGAAGCCTGGGGCCCTTAGCAAGAGGCAGTCTTTCATGGCTGAAACTATGAACAGGGCTCGAGGATGACCTAAAAGACAGGGAGGGAGGGAGGAAGGCTTAGCTGATTCCTTTTCAAAGTAAGCTGGTTTTACTACCACAGAAACACAGTGCTCTTTGATACTCTGATCTGAAATAGCTGTTAATCCAAGAGGGCAAGGGTGTCGCTGGTCCTTGAGATGGCCTGGAGGGTGCCGGAGCTCATTATCAGCTCTTCTGCCTGCAGTGCCAACAAGTGCGGAAAGCAGGTTCAACAGAAAGCACTCGGAAACAGGTGCAGTTCCATTTTCCTGCAGCTGTTAGTGTCTGCATAGCGATAAGCTAGGGCATTACTAATGATTTTAACCATTTGGTGGGAAAGCCCTGGTATTCTTATTCTAGAGGATGACAGAAAGGATAACCCCTCAGGGAGGTAAAAAAAAGCACAACCATCTTTGGTAATCAGTGAGTATTTCAAACACTAACCTCTGGACACGCTATTGCAAGGCACAGAGGCAAGTCTGGACTTCCATCAGACAGGCCATTCAGACTTGACTGGGAAAACTTATTTCAATCCAGCAGCACACCTAGCTGCAGAGTACAGGAAGAGAAGGCTCAGTTTCAAATCTGAGCTCATGTATTCAGGAACACCTGCAAATGGTCCCCTCATACTTCCACACATCTCTACTCCTCTGCCCTACAGGAGAAGGAAAGAGGCTCACAGTTACAGGAACACTTAAGAGACTCTGGAGACAAAGCATGGCCAAGACCTTGGGAGAGGAGCACCCAGGACAAACCTATGGTGTGGACAGGGGACTGGAGACAGTGAACAAGACCAGGTATGAGACCTCCATAAATACTGTGGGCAGCAGCAGTTCAAGCTGAGCAACATGTGCATGAACGTTAAGGCAGACCACTCCAGGCAACAAGTCAATCCTTCTTCCAGGGGAAAAGTGAGAACAAACAGATGCTATTCTATTACCACCTCTTACGTGGCCTAGAAAAACTGGCTAACCAGTTCAGAAACATTTTTCTTTTGCATATAGTAGCAAGCACAGAGGACAATGAGAATTTTGTGGATCATAAAACTACAGAAGAATGTTCACGGTCAAGCACATGCAAAGTAGACAAAATAGGCTAATGAAATATATCACCCAGCTTCAAAACTCATCAATATTCCAGTGCTCATCTGAAAGTCAAGACAGGACCCTTTACTCGAATGATCTCTGAGTTTTACACATCAAAAGCCTGCAATCCCAAATGGCAATTTCTACATCCACAGGAACCCTAGGAGACAGCTACTCTAGGAAAACAGCAGTGATAAAAGAGAACAGACTTCAACTTCAATTCTTCAGGAATGTCCAACAGAAAAATCATACCCACAAGGTGTTTGTATTTGAATTTTTTAATTGCTAAAAGATGCATTTCCAACTCATTTACATTTCCTGATTCAGAATCACTGAGTTGCACAGATTCGGAGAGAAAGGTTTTATGGTCACCACAGACAGCCTTCCAGGACTGTGTCTGGTTTACAACCACTCTCCACTGTGATGTAAGTATTTGGGGCAAACTTCAGGGAAACAAAACAGTACAGATTTAATTGATTTATGACCTACTAAAACCCACCATGTACTGGATTTCAGCAAAGCTAAAGGAAGGTCTCAACTTACTGGTACTGTTACGTCATCATAAAAACTCCAAGCCAAAGCCCATCTCATTGTCCGACCCTGGCAGAATTCAGTATAGGTGACTTTAGGAACCTGAAACCAAAAAACACAGCATCGAATCATTCTATTAGTTCCACTAATATGTTTCTGGCTGCTGCCTCATTTTAAATTATAGGTTGGTCTTTCTTTTTATCAGTTAACAAAGGCTAACATCCAAAAACAGCTATACCCAGCTGCCTAATAACCAATGAGTAAACCGTTGTTGTCCAGTCGCCCAGTCATGTCCGACTCTTTGCGACCCCACCCCATGGACTGCAGCACACACACCAGGGCCCCCTGTCCCTCACTATCTCCTGGAGTTTGCCCAAGTTCATGTTCACTGCATCAGTGATGCCGTCCAGCCATCTCAACAAAGTTGTAGGCTTTTTCTTCCCATGAAACAAGGGAGACAATTTATAGTTCTGGCTTCAAGGTTAGATATATGAAACACTCAAAATGCAGCCTTTCAGAGAACAATTCAAACGTTCTCTTATTTTCTTTTTTTAGGAAAGAGAGCCTGAAAAGCCTGGCTAGACACAGCTATGTAGTCTCCATTTTAAGGCCTTAAAAAAAAAAAAAAAAAAAGGCCTTATTTAAATGATTTGCAAAAAGTCCCTAATAGCCCCAAAATTACATCATTTAAAAAACTAAACAGGCAATGGACAAGCAAAAATAAACAAAAAACACATTTAGGGTTTTTTGGTATACAGGATAATTCTATACTTCAAGTGTTCTATACCATCAAAAGTGGTTCACAATGGAATAATAATGACAAAGCCTTACCCCTTGTATGCGAAGTTCTTCCTTCAGAGGAGCCAGGCTGCATTTCTTTCCCAGCATACAGCTATACCATCTGGGGGGAAAAAAAAAGCAGCCAAGTCAAACGTTGTTTATGTGGTTATATTTTTAAACCAAGCATTACTCAAGCCAACAAGATGAGAAAAGTAGCAAACAAATACTGAGTCAAGTTACAAGTGACAAAACCAAGAATTGTATATGATGTATTTAGGCAGAGAATAAATCTAGAGAAGGAAAACATACCCACAGCAACTGAAACAAAAAGTCACTTAGTTTCTCCAATTATTTCAGGGCTATATGTATGTAGAAAAAGAGAGGGGTATCACTTATAATGCTCAGAATGAAGGCCATTCAGCTCTGGGACAGAAATTAGTCAATAAATAACAAAAACAAGGATACACAACTCCCTACAACATATTAAGACAAACTGTAAAATCTAGCATGACCTGTACTTTGAGATATGCAATCACCTGCAAATAACTTAAGAATATACATTGCACTAAAATTTCAAGAGAACATGAAATCAGTTTTCTCTATAGCAAATACAAATCCAAGAGAGGGAGGATGAAGATGAAGCGAACTGGTTAAAATATAAAAGGACAGACTTTATCTCTTCTGATTATTCTAAAAAGTTTGCCAAGTATAAAATTTATACAGAGCTTCTGCTTCAGGCTATGACAGATTAATTAGTAAGAAAACTGCCAAAAGGAAACTGGACAAAATATATGAAACGATTTTTCGGAACTGGACAACTGCAGTGAAGACCTATGATCTCAGAGAGGAAAACAAGGTGAGTCCCACAACTGCCAGAGCTTACTGCCTGGAGGAAATTTCCAAGCTGCAATGCAGGGAAGGGAAACTAAAATAGAACCCCCAAATCCTGCTGAATTGTTGAGACAGACTGGAGCTCAGAGAGTCTGAGGCAGTAAGAATTTGAAGAGCAAAAGAGAAGAGAAGGAGGAGCTGCACAGGGAGAGAATTCTGGACATCTGCAGAGGAGTTCCCTGGAATATTCTGCAGAATAACGATCTTGCGGGGGCAGGGGAGTGGGGGGGGGGGTGGGGAGGGGGAGGCGGGGGCGGGTGGAGGCTAGGGAAAGAATTCTCAGAAAACAGTAAGCTGAACAACTCCTGGATTCC
Source organism: Oryx dammah (assembly GCF_014754425.2). Classification (NCBI taxonomy): domain Eukaryota; kingdom Metazoa; phylum Chordata; class Mammalia; order Artiodactyla; family Bovidae; genus Oryx; species Oryx dammah. Next base: position 38,721,063 of record NW_024070192.1, on the reverse strand, counting down.
AGACAGCAAGGACTTAGTTTTGTGGTTAGACAGCTAGTTTGTGGTTCTACTATCTACAGCAGAAAGCCCTTGTTAAAAAAAGCAGCAAGTAGAAGAATCCTGAAAAGGATGCTGCTTTTAAGGGGGCGAGAGGCTGTTCTGTATCTGCACTAATAAAGCTTACAAAAACAAGACCTGAAAAAGGATCCAACTGATCACAAGTAATCTAAGTAAGCAGTAAAACAAAGTCCAAAACTCATTAAAGGAATACAATGAAACAGAGCACCCCCACACATCAGATACACAATGTCCAGCATTTAGTAAAAAAAACTACCAGATCTTAAAGAAGCAGGAAAATGACTCACAATCAGGATTTAAAAATCAATCATTAGAAACAGACAAAGAAATAAGATGATGGAATTAGTAGACGAGGACATCAAAACAGCTATTAGAAATATGTCCCATAATAAAACATAGACATGATGAGGCAAAGAGGGAAGGTATAAAAACTAACCAAACAAAACTATAAGACATGAAAATTAAAATATCTCAAATAAAAAATTCACTAGATTGGATTAACAGCATATTAGACTCTGCAAAAGAAAAGATATATGAACCTGAAGACACAGAAAAAAAAAAATCTGAAATAAAGCACAGAGGGGGGAAAAAAGAAAAATATGAAAAAAATAACACAGCACCAGTGACCAATGGGACAGTATCAAGCTGTACACATAATTTGAGTTTCAAAAAAGAGACAAATGGGGGACTAAAAGTATTTGGAAAAAAAGATCAAAATTTTTCCCAAACTGATAAAAACTATAAACATATATAAGTTCAATGAACTTCACACATTAGAAACATAAAATAAAACCATATTATATATTTAAAATACATAACCAACAAGGACCCACTGCATAGCACAAAGACTTTTGCTCAATACTCTGTAACAACCTAAACGGGAAAATAATTTAAAAAGGATATGATACGTATGTATATGATACGTATGTATATGATATGTATAATGGTATATATAATGGAATCTCTTTGCTGCACACATGAAACTAACACAACATTGTTAGTCAACTATAAAAGATAAGATAAAAATTAAACCAAACCAAACCACACTAAGGCACTTCATAATCAAAGTGCCAAAAATCAGAGAGAAAAAGGAAATCTTAAAATCAGGGAGAGGGTAGAGACTTTTTGTTCAAAAGAAGAAAGATAAACATAAATATTTAATATCAACCTCTCATCAGAAATAATGCAAACCAGAAGACAACAGAACAACATCTTTAAAGGACAGAAAGGAGGAATTCCCTGGTGGTCCAGTGGTTAGGACTCCATGCTCTCACTGCCAAGGGCCCAAGGTTCAATCCTTGGTTGGGGAACTAAGATCCCATAAGCCATGTAAGAAGCAGCAAGTCACCACTTTGTCTTAACAAGAGATGAACAAACTAAAAATCAACTCTTCTTAAATCCATGACAGAAGTACTCATAGGGCCTCTAAAATTGGAGACAGGCAGACAAATACAAAGAAGCAACAACTTACTAAAACAGAAACCCACCCGCAAACATCTCCATGGGAACAACCAGTGCTGAGGTAGAGAAACCTGCGCTGAAACTGACAATTTGCCAGAGACTCAGCACTGACGAGTCTGAGAAATAAAAACTCCAGGGGTACCCACTCATCAGGGACCCCATGCTTTTGTAAATATTATCTGGGAGCTTGACCAGGTTCTTACAGTGAGTAAAAGGAAAAATTCCCTTACGCTTCTGGCTGGGGGAGAGGAAAAGGAACCATTTTGAATTAGACTAGGGCATCCTGTTCTTTAAAAAGTCTGCCCCCAGGAGAAACCAATTAGCCAGAGCCTGACCTCTTGGGGTTTTATCAGAGCCTGACTGACCCAGAGGAGGGATATCATCCAACTCCAGCATACTCTAGGCATCCTTTCCCACCAAAGCAGGGGAAAAAACTGAGAAGCATGTGTGTAGATCACAACCCAGAGGTACAGGGTCACTGAAGATCTAAAACCTACTCAGCGGACTACAGAATGCTTTGGCATTACTAAAGACCTATAAGAGCAGTTCCTTTGACCAAGGACATCATGTCTTCCTATTTTAATTATAAAACACACTAAAAGGCAAAAAAAACTATAACAGTCTGGCAGGCAGAGAAACCATCAGAACCAGACATGGCAAGGATATTGGGGATTATCAAACTAGGAATATAATAACTATGATTAAGATGCTAAGGGCCCTAATGACTAAAGTAGACAGCATAAAAGAACAGATACGTAATGTAAGCAGACAGAAGGAGATTCTAAGAACCGAAGAAAAATGAAAGAGATCAAAAACGCTGTAATCGAAAGAAACAAGGCCTTTGATGGGCTGATTAGTAGATTAGACACAGCTGAGGAAAGACTTTAGTCTGGGGATATCTCAATAGAAACTGCCAAAAGTGAAAAACAGAGAGAAAAAAACCCCAAAACAACCAGAATATAATATTCAGGAACTGTGGGACAACTACAAAAGATGTCAAATCTGTGTAATGGAAATCTAGAAGGAAAAGAAAGAGAAAAAAACAGAAGAAATACCTGAAACAATAATGACTGAGAATTTCCCCAAACTAATTCGGTTAGATACTGAACCACAGATTCAAAAAGCTAACAGAACACTGAGCAGAAAAAAATATTCAGAAACTGCACCTAGGTGTATGACTTTTAATAAAATCAAAGATAAAAAAAAATCCTCAAAGAAGCCAGAAAAAGATACACCTTACCTATACATAAGAATTACATACAACTTGTGTTAAGAAACTATGCAAGCAAAAAGAGAGACGTGAAATACTTATTTCAGACACAGCTGACTTCAGAGCAAGGCAAGTTATCAAGAATAAAGAGGGGCATTATTCTAAGCTAAAATGGGGACAGTCCTCCAAGAAGACGTAACAATCCTTAATGTGTCTGTACTTAACAGAGCATCAAGCTACACGAGGCAAAAACTGATAGAGCTGCAAGAAGAAATAGATGAATCTTCTTTCAGAGATGGGAAATTTCAATAACCCTCTATCAGAATGGGCAGATCTGGCTGGCAAAAACAAGACAAGACATAGCTGAATTCAACAACACCATCAATCAATTGGATATAACTGACATATATAAACTATTCATCTTCTCAAGATCACACAGAATATTCACCAAGATAGACTGCTCTGAGCCCTAAAATACATTTTAACAAAGTTTAAAGGAATAAAAATCATACAACATCTGTTCTTAGTCCAGAAGGGAATTAAACTTGAACTCAATAACAGAAAGAGGGATAGAAAATCCCCAAGTACTTGAAGATTAAACAATACATTTCTATATAACACATGGGTCAAAGAAGCTATCTCAAGAGAAATTAAACAGCATTTTGAACTAAATGAAAACAAAAATACAATTTGTTAAAGTCTGTGTAGTGAAAGCAGTGCTTAGAGGGAAATTTATAGCACTGAATGAATACATAAGAAAAGAAAAATCTAAAATCAATCATCTAAGCTTCTACCTCAGGAAGCTAAAAGAGTAAATTAAATCCAAAGCAGACAGAAGAAATAATAAAAATTGAAATCAGGAAATCAATAGAGAAAAATCAATTATGTCAAAAGTCGGTCCTTTAAAAAGATCAATAAATTCAATAAGCCTCTAGCCAGGCTAAGGAGAAAAGAAAAAACAAAAAGAGAGGACACAGATTCCTAATATCAGAAATGAAAAGGTGCAAAGATAATCTTTTCAACAAGTGGTGCTGGAACTGGACATCATATGCAAAAAAAAAACCCAGAACCCAAAACTATACACAAACCTTGTATCATTTACAGAAATTAACTCAAAATGGATCACAGACCTAAATGTAAAACATAAAACCTAGACAATAATATAAGAGAAAATCTAGATGACCTTGGATTTGGCAGTAACAATGATTTAGATACGAACACCAAAGGGAGGATCCATGAAAGAAATAATTGACAATCTGGACATCATTATACTTTGTGAAAGATATGTCAAGAGCATGAAAAGACAAGTCACAGACTGGGAGAAAATACGGAACACCTATCTGTTATCTGAAATATACAAAGAACACTTATAAATCAACAATATGAAAACAAGCAATCTGATTAAAATGAGCCAAAGACCCTAACAAGAAACCCATCAAAGAAGAAATACAGATGACAAACAGGCATTTGAAAAGACGCTCCGTATCATACGTCATCAAGGAAACAGAAACTAACAAGATATCCCTAATGGCAGAATGGCAAAAATCCAGGACACTGACAACACCAAATGCTGGTGAGTGTGCAGGGCAACAGAAACTCTCATTATGTCAGTTCAAAGACAAAAAAGGTCAAGCCACTTTGGGAATCTTCCAAATATACTCTTACATTGTGATCCAGCAATCGAGCTGCTTGGCATTTACTCAAAGAAGCTGAAAACTTATGTCTGCACAAAGATATACACACTGATGTCTAGAGCAGCTTTGTTCATAACTGTCAAAACTTGGAAGCAATCAAGATGCCCTTTCAGCAGGTGAATGGATAAATAAACTGTGGTATGTTCAGACAATGTAATATTGCTGCTGCTGCTAAGTCACTTCAGTCGTGTCCAACTCTGTGCCACCCAGTAGATGGGAGCCCACCAGGCTCCCCCGTCCCTGGGATTCTCCAGGCAAGAACTCTGGAGTGGGCTGCCATTTCCTTCTCCAATGCATGGAAGTGAAAAGTGAAAGGGAAGTCGCTCAGTCGTGTCCAACTCTTAGCGACCCCGTGGACTGCAGCCTACCAGGCTCCTCCGTCCATGGGATTTTCCAGGCAAGAATACTGGAATGGGGTGCCATTACCTTTTATTTGGCACTAAAAAGAAATGAGCTGTTAAGCCATGAAAAGACATGGAGAAAACATATATACATTCCTAGTTAAAGAAGCCAATCTGAAAACGCTACATAGTGCACGATTCCAACTATACGGCATCTGGAAAAGGCAAAACTATAGAGATGGTAAAAGATCAGTAGTTGGGAGGGATGGGTGAACAGGTAGAGCACAGAGGATTTTTTAAGGCAGTAGAAATATTATGTATATTATAATGATGGATAAATGTAAATATACATGTGTCCAAGCTCACAGAATATACAACAGGAGGGTAAATCCAAATGTAAACAATGGACTCTGGGTGGTAACTAGTGTCAAGTAGGCTCATCAATTGTAACAAATGTCCCACTCTGGTGAGGGATACTGACAGTGGGAGAGGTACAGGGGCAGGAGTAAATGGGAACTCTCTGTAATTTCCCCTCAATTTTGCTGTACCTTAAACTACTCTAAGAAATAAACTATGTACACCTGAAATTAACACAACATTGTAAATCAACTAGAATCCATAAAATATATATATACATAAAAGTCTAACACAAAAGAGAGAGAGAGAGACAGGAATGACTAACAAGCACATGCAAAGATGCCCCAGTCACTGGTCATCAGGAAAATGCAACTTAAAACTAGAACAACGTATCACTATAAAACCAATAGAATGGATACATTTTAAAGTAATGGCAACATCAAATGGAGTCAGCTGGAACTCTCATACATGGCTGGTGAGAATGGGAAACAGTACAGCCACTTGAGAACAGCCTGGCAACCTGACTCAGGAATCCTATTCCCAGGTATTTACTCAAGATAGAGGAAAACTTAAGTCCACAGCAGACTTGTTTGCAAACGTTCACAGCAGTGTTATCCATACTAGCCAAAACCTAAAAAGGGTCCAAACGTCCATCAACTGGTGAGTGGATTAACCAATCTGGCAGATTCACACAATGGCATACTACGATACAAAGGGAGACACTATGGATACAATGCATGTTACATGAAAGCCTGTTTTGCACTGGGTCATTTACAGTAATGAGGAAACAGCCTCAGAAAAAAAATTTATTGTACTAACAAATCCTAGAGACAAGCAGAAATAGCCATGCAGGGTCACATGAATAAGACACTAGGGTGGTCAGGAAGCAGACAACAGGAGTGAGGGGAGTGCTTAGGCCATGGCCTCTACTGGGGTTTTCTCAGGACGGGCAAGGCAAGGCATGGGGTACAGTTTAGGATCAGCTAATGTGAATAACCTCCAAGGGCTCTGGGCTGTGAAGGGGTCCCCAGGCACCTAGCATCTGGCCCTGGGATGATGAGGCAAAGGAAGATGGCTTCCTGAGCTGAGGGGGCAGATAGAGTAGGGATCTATCTGCCTTGCAGATCCAAGGCTCACTCAGGCTGGGTCCTTAGCTGTATCTAAGAATCGGTGAGCCCAGGGAGGGGCAATCTCCCGTAGCGAAAGCAGTCAAAACCTCATAATACATAGAAAATTAAAAATATTTACAATACAAAGCTAGACACAAAAATCCATTTATTTAAAAGTTTAGAACAGGCAAAACTACTGTGATAGCAAAACCAGTGATGACTAGAGGTTGGGTAGGGTAGGAAGAGACTGCAAAGAGCCACTAGGGAACTTTTTCAGAAATGTTTTATATCTTGACTGTGGTGGTGGTGATGTACACATTTGTCAAGATGCATCAAATCATACACTTGAATTGGAGAAAGTAACCATATGCAAGTTATACCTCAATAAAGCTTAAATATACAAACTTAAATATGATCTAGCTTGTATCTTCAGACATAAATACTAGTAAACAATGCAGTGATGCTTTGCATAGTTCTTGCTTTATAACACAGCTTAGTTACACTAGTAATACATAATCTGTATCCTTTTTTCACCAAGCATCATAATTACTCCTGTGTCATTTGAAGTTCATCCAACTGCACATTATTTTTAAAGAGAAATTTCAGACTAAGGGGATACACATTCAACATTTACTTGTTTATATGCAAAGTAGCTATTGCTGCTGCTGCTGCTAAGTCGCTTCAGTCGTGTCCAACTCTGTGCGACCCCATAGACGGCAGCCCACCAGGCTCTGCCGTCCCTGGGATTCTCCAGGCAAGAACACTGGAGTGGGTTGCCATTTCCTTCTTCAATGCATGAAAGTGAAAAATGAAAGTGAATTTGCTCAGTTGTGTCCAACTCTTCGAGACCCCATGGACTGCAGCCTACCAGGCTCCTCCGTCCATGGGATTTTCCAGGCAAGAGTACTGCAGTTGGTTGCCATTGCCTTCTCTGAAAGTATCTACTGTGAAGGTGAATTTATAGTCACTAAAACTCAAGTGGATTTAAGAGCCTCTAAAATCACATGCCAGGTTAAAACTATAAATTGTCTTTTTTTTTTGCCATTTTTATAAGTTGAAAATGATTGAAGATTGGCAATTTCATATGGTTCATCTTACACTGAGTAATATAAATGAAAATCTTAATTATAAAAGCATGACAAATACTATTATACTGCTTTAGAAATAGTATACATTAACCAGTACTTTGTTTTTATTGTTTATGGGTTCAAGAACAGGTAACAATCCTTATTTTTATATCATCAATCCTCTTCCAGATTTGAAAACACAAATAAATAGTTGTTCTACCTAAACTACTTTAAACAAACCTGGGTAAATTTACTTAGAGCCTAATCTATTTAATTTGGCAGCTTTACAAGGTTTGGAAGAAAAAAAATATATCCCTTTAAGAAGGCAGTGTATAAATGGAGAAATCATTAAGCAGGAATTAAAAGCCTTTGGTAAGTTAGGAGTAAGATGGAGAAATTAAAAGCAATTCGTGCTTACAGTAACAGTATAAAATAAGTTGATTAACACCTTTCCTTTAAAATTAGCATTCTTGAACAGATTAAAAAATCTTTTTCATTGAAGTATAGTTGATTTACAATGTCTTAATTTCTGCAGTACAGCAAAGTGACTCAGTTACATTCTTTTTTATATTATTTTCATTGTGGTTTATCCCAGGATACTGAATATAGTGTCCTGTGCTATACAGTGGTATTTTGTTGTTTATCCGCTTTGTAATAGTTGGCATCTTCTACCCTGAATCTCCGACTCCGTCCCTCCTCCACCCTCCTGCCCTATGACAACCACTGTCCTGTTCTCTGTGTCTGTGAGTCTGTTTCTGTTTTGTAAGTAGGTTCGTCTGTGCCCTATTTTAGGCTTCACATATAAGTGATATCATACGGTATTTGTCTTCCTGACTTACTCCATTTAGCTGAAGTACTCTCCACTCTAGTTGCATCCATGTCCTTGAGACATGAGATGAGAATCACCAGAGGCCAAGAGAAGTTCAACAACAGAGAGGAAAGAAAGATGTTACAAACCTCCTCAGGTGATGAAAGGAAGCAAGTATTTAGACAACGAAGGCTCACAGAACTTCCCTGGTGGCTCAGACGGTAAAGAATCCGCCTCCAATGCAGGAGATCACAGGAGACGCAGGTTCGGTCCCCGGGTGGGGAAGAGCCCCGGGCAGGGAAGAGCCCTGGACAAGGGAATGGCAACCCACTCCAGTATTCTTGCCTGGAGAATTCCATAGACAGAGGAACCCAGCAGGCTATAATCTTTGGGGTCGCAAAGAGTCAGACATGACTGAACAACTAACACATTTGACAAGGCTTGTAATATGTCATCGGTACTTAATATAAGCTTGGCAGAGTTCATATTTCTTTTAACCCTTACTGTAACTTAAATGAGTTTTTCAAGGCAAGAATACTGAAGTGGTTTGCCATTCCCTTCTCCAGCGGACCACGCTTTGTCAGAACTCTCCACTATGAATACACTATGAATACAAGAATACACAGAAGAACTATACAAAAAAGATCCTAATGACCCACCCAGATAACCAAAACAGTGTGATCACTCACCTAGAACCAGACATCCTGGAATGCAAAGTCAAGTGGGCCTTAGGAAGCATCACTACAAACAAAGCTAGTGGAGGTGATGGAATTCCAGTTGAGCTATTTCAAATCCTGAAAGATGATGCTGTGAAAGTGCTGCACTCAATACACCAGCAAATTTGGAAAACTCAGCAGTGGCCACAGGACTGGAAAAGGTCAGTTTTCATTCTAATCCCAAAGGAAGGCAATGCTAAAGAATGCTCAAACTACCACACAACTGTATTCATTTTATACACTAGCAAAGTAATGCTCAAATTTCTCCAAGCCAGGCTTCAACAAAATGTGAACTGAGAATTTCCAGATGTTCAAGCTGGATTTAGAAAAGGCAAAGGAACTAGAGATCAAACTGCCAACATCCATTGGATCATAGAAAAAGCAAGAGAGTTCCAGAAAAAAAATCTACGTCTGCTTTACTGATTACACCAAAGCTTTTGACTGTGTGGATCACAATAAACTGTGGAAAATTCTGAAAGAGATGGGAATACCAGACCACCTGACCTGCCTCTGAGAATCCATATGCAGGTCAAGAAGCAACAGTTAGAACTGGACATGGAACAACAGACTGGTTCCAAATCAGGAAAGGAGTACTGCAAGGCTGTATATTGTCACCCTGCTTATTTAACTTATATGCAGAGTACATCATGAGAAACATTGGGCTGCAAGAAGCACAAGCTAGAATAAAGATTGCCGGGAGAAATAACAATAACCTCAGATATGCAGATGACACCACCCTTATGGCAGAAAGTGAAGAGGAACTAAAAAGCCTCTTGATGAAAGTGAAAGTGGAAAGTGAAAAAGTTGGCTTAAAGCTCAACATTTAGAAAACGAAGATCATGGCATCCGGTCCCATCACTTCATGGGAAATAGATGGGGAAACAGTGGAAACAGTGTCAGACTTTATTTTTAGGGGCTCCAAAATCACTGCAGATGGTGATTGCAGCCATGAAATTAAAAGACGCTTACTCCTTGGAAGGAAAGTTATGACCAACCTAGATAGTATATTCAAAAGCAGAGACATTACTTTGCCGACTAAGGTCTGTCTAGTCAAGGCTATGGTTTTTCCAGTAGCCATGTATGGATATAACAGTTGGACTATAAAGAAAGCTGAGCGCTGAAGAACTGATGCTTTTGAACTGTGATGTTGGAGAAGACTTCTTGAGAGTCCCTTGGACTGGAAGGAGATCAAACCAATCAATCTTGAAGGAGATCAATTCTGAATATTCACTGGAAGGACTGATGCTAAAGCTGAAACTCCAATACTTTGGCCACCTGATGCGAAGAACTGACTCATTAGAAAAGACCCTGATGCTGGGAAAGATTGAAGGCAAGAGGAAAAGAGGACAAGAGAGAATGAGATGGTTGGATGGCATCACTGACTCAATGAACATGAGTCTGAGCAAGCTCCAGGAGTTGGTAATAGACAGGGAAGCCTGGCATGCTGCAGTCAATGGGGTCACAAAGAGTCAGACACGACTGAGTGACTGAACTGTACTGAACTGTAACCTAAATACTGTATCATGAATCTTTTTTTTTTCCTTTCAGGCTGCATGGTGTGGCATGAGGAACATCCCCAACCAGGGATCGAACCTGCACCCCCTGCAGTGAGTAGAACGTGATATCCTAACCACTGGCCTGCCAGGAAATCCCTTAGCGTCACTTAAAAAAAAAAAAAAAATTTATTTGGCTGTGTCAAGTCTTAGTTGCAGCTCACAAGATCTTTAGTTGTGGCATGCAAACTCCTCCTTAGCTTCACTTTTTAAAAACATGTCTGCCCATTAGATCCTAACTACTCTCAACAGGCATCTTGTGACAACTAATCAAAATGTAAGTAGGAAAAAAAAAAAAGAAAGAAAAGGATGATCTAGCTACCCAAGAGACTCTGAACCCATTATACTATTTTAATGATGAAAGTAGCACTCCACTCATTACAGCATTTAGTAATTCTTTGGGGACAGCAGGTTTCAAGAAAAATTATTTTGAAATTATTTCAAACGTACAGGAATTGCAAGATTAGCGCAAATAATTCCAGCATACTGTTTACCTCGATTCACTGCACTTTCCCAACCATTTGCTTGCTGTGTGTGTTTTTTCTAAACCATTTGAGAGTTAGCTACAGACATTATCATGCCCCAAACCTTAAATATTTTGGCATGTACATTTTAAAAACAAGGGCATTCTCTCTTATAAACACAGAACAACTATCAAATTATGAAAATTTAACACTCATACAGTTCTTTTATCTGGAATTTGGTCCATACTCAAATTTTGCGAATTATCTCAGTAACGTCCTTCATGTCAATTTTCTCCCCTGATATAAGATCCAATCTAGGATCATGCATTTCATTTACGTGTCAAGTCTCTTTAGTCTCTTTCAATCTGGAACAGTTCTGCGGTCTGTTTTTTTTTTTCACTTTCATGACCTTAATATTTTTGAAAAATTGTCTTAAAAAATCTCTCAAGTTTGGTATGTCTGAAATTATCCTTCGTCAGATTCAGGTTAAACATTTTGGGCCGGAAGAATAAAGAGATGCTGTGTGTCCTTCTAGGCAACTTGCATCACACGGTGATCATCTGGTCAAGGTGGTAACCCTCAATCTCTCCACTATAAAGTTACTATATATTTCTTTGTCATTGAGAAATGCTTTGTGATTAGGGAAATACTTTGAAACTATGAAAAATACCTTCTCTACAAATTCTCCATTGTTGACTCCTCCATGAATCAATTACTATAATGATTGCAAAATGGTAATTTTTCTAACTTGATTATTCTTTCTACATTTATTAGTTGGCATTCTAATGTAATAAAGAGCTTTCCCTTTATCCCTTATGTACTTCATTTGTTTACCTTATTCAATGTGTTACAATCCATTATCATCATTATTCATCCTAACCTTGCACTATATTGTGCCATATTTTGCTTGAGCTCTCTCCCTGTTAACATTTAATACCATAAAAGGTATTTCTCAACTTATAGATAAGGAAAATGAAGTGGCTTACACTTTTATAAAGGCAAGTGTGTAGACAGTTTGCAGTAGAACCAAACAGTCTATCAGTTGGAAAATTAACTAAAAGGTCAGTTATGAAATTTACAGTTGTTCCTTGCAACTACCAGGTATAGCACCTTGTAACTATACTAGCATCTAGTTTTTAAAACCGGAAAAGGAGGCTGGCTCCACATTAGAATAAAGTAACAAAGTACTTTTAATGTTTCCTTTCAACATAGCAGACCACAGCGGTTAAAGCTGCTGGATCACTAAAAAGGACAAGAGTTTAAATTATCCTATTTACTATTCATTATTATTATTTACTATTATTATTAGTTACATCAAATATATATTTATTTAATTATATGACTACCCCATGAGGCATAATGTAGCTATCATTATTTCACTTTATCAATGAGAAAACAACTTTTAAAAATCAAAGAACCACATTCCAAAAGGCCCAGATTGTTAAATTTATTACCCAGCACCTGGTGATGATCACCAGATATGTGGATTCTACCTACATCCAAGAAGTCCCCACCATATGGCAGAGGGCAGCGGATGGAAAGGAAAAAGCAAAAATGGGGAGTTAAACCAGCACTAAGTTGGAACTTCGTAACTCTGGTTCCTGGAAAAATCAGAGAATCATTGCCATAAAGGGTGTCAGCTATAGTCAGTAATAAGAGTGGAACCCAGGCCATGAGGAGTTTGATAAAGTCTGCTGATTTATTTAGGTTAGGTAAGTGAGTCTCTAAAAAGGAAAATGCTATTAAGTAAGCTCAAGTCACAGGCACAAAGAATGAAAGGCAAAGATGACAAGCACTTGTAAATCTTCATCACCGATAAAAAGGCTGTCTAATAATGACAATATGTCAATTATATCTCAACAGTAAAGAAAAGGCTGTGCACTTAGAAGCCTAACTGCAGACTGGGCCACCGCGGCTGCGTGGGGTGGTGGAAAGGGGATGAGAGCAGAATTAGAAGATCTACGGCCCAGATTTCTAACCTGTACAACTAAGAGGCTGGATAACCTTCTCTCCCAAGGGCCTCCCAGCTGCAAAATTCCTTCAGATACAAAACTGCAGTTGCTGCTGAGCATGGCTCAGGTGAGGCACCTGGAGAGCCACCACTGAAGGTCAGTCCAACAAGTACAGCTTATTTCACTCTGCAATGTTACACATTTGGCTTAATTTCTGCACTTCTCTGGGAACAAGAAAAGGGTTAAGAAGATGATGGTGGAGTTTAAATACTTATTTTTAATCTCTCATTTTTTCATAGCTTCAAAATATGCAGTTTCCACAGCAATTTAAAATTCGAGAGTTGCATAGTGGTATAAACTTTATGTCAACAATAAAAATAAGCAAGAGGACATGAACTGATACCTTTCTTCCTTTTATCTTCCCTCTCAACCTGCCTGAGTCCTAACAGAGCAGACAAGACTGATGAAACTCTTTAAGTGGACTGTACCTGGTAACTTCTCCCACATATGACACCAACCTTGAAATGGTTGACTCTTTCAGTTCAGTTCAGTTCAGTCGCTCAGTCATGTCCGACTCTTTGCGACCCCATGAATCACAGCACGCCAGGCCTCCCTGTCCATCACCATCTCCCAGAGTTCACTCAGACTCATGTCCATCGAGTCCATGATGCCATCCAGCCATCTCATCCTCGGTTGTCCCCTTCTCCTCCTGTCCCCAATCCCTCCCGGCATCAGAGTCTTTTCCAATGAGTCAACTCTTCGCATGAGGTGGCCAAAGTACTGGAGCTTCAGCTTTAGCATCATTCCTTCCACAGAACACCCAGGGCTGATCTCCTTTAGGATGAATTGGTTGGATCTCCTTGCAGTCCAAGGGATTCTCAAGAGTCTTCTCCAACACCACAGTTCAAAAGCATCAATTCTTCGGTGCTCAGCCTTCTTCACAGTCCAACTCTCACATCCATACATGACCACAGGAAAAACTATAGCCTTGACTAGACAGACCTTAATCGGCAAAGTAATGTCTCTGCTTTTGAATATACTATCTAGGTTGGTCATAACTTTTCTTCCAAGGAGTAAGCGTCTTTTAATTTCATGGCTGCAGTCACCATCTACAGTGATTTTGGAGCCCCAAAAAATAAAGTCTGACACTGTTTCCACTGTTTCCCCATCTATTTCCCATGAAATGATGGGACCGGATGCCATGATCTTCGTTTTCTGAATGTTGAGCTTTAAGCCAGCTTTTTCTCTCCTCTTTCACTTTCATCAAGAGGCTTTTTAGTTCTTGTTCACTTTCTGCCATAAGGGTGGTATCATCTGCATATCTGAGGTTATTGATATTTCTCCCGGCAATTTAGAAACATAATTTGTTGTTTTCAGTCCCTCAGTCATGTCTGACTCTTTGCAACCCCATGGACTGCAGCATGCCAGGCTCCCCTGTCCTTCACCATCTCCTGGAGCTTGCTCAAACTCACATCCACTGAGTTGGTGATACTATCTAATCATCTGGCACTAGCAATTTACCCTTCGCAGCAAACATTCACCTTTCCTTCAGTCTGAGGGCAGCCACAGAGCCAGGCAGACTTGGACTATATTGACCAATTTCTCTCCCTTAGAATGGTGTTCCTTTACAACATACTTTTTGTAGTTCAAATGGAACTTTGGAAACAATAGAAATTTACTGATTAAAAGGCTCCTGAAAATGACCTTCCCCATTTTCCTGAGTGACTCCAGTTCCCTCAAAAGGGACACTGAAGTGGCCACATGGCCCTGTTTACCTGCTGTCATGAGTTTCAGTGCTATTACTTTCTTCCAGTTTAATTTACTTACTCACACTCTTAATACCCAGTATAATTTAAGTCTCTTTCTTCCTCACACCCTAATGTATCATTAAAGAAATCGATTAAGGTAAAAATATATTAACCTTTGGCTTTAATATTGTGTCAGTTTTCTGAGAGGCAGATCATCCAATTGCCTTTCATGTTTAAATAAAATCACATTTAACAAATCAGGGTATGTGTTGACTTTGGAATTGGCCTTCTACTAAAATAAACAACTTTAAATGCCTGTAAGTCCAAAAGAAAAAAAAAAAGTTTCCCTAATTAGGAATTCTAGTTCTGAGTATTCACCCAGAAGAATTCAAAGTCAGGTCTTAAGAAATATTTGCACATTCATGTTCCTAGCAACATTATCCACAACAGCCAAAACATGGAAGTAATCCAAGTGTCCATCAACAGATGAATGGATAAACAAAATGTAGTATATACATACCAAGGAATATTAATATTATTCAGCCCTAAAAAGGAAGGAAATTCTGAAACCTGCTATAAGATGGATGCATATCAATGACATGATCCTAAGTAAAAGATGCCAGTCATAAATCATATATGATTCCATTTATATGAGGTACCTAGAACAGTCAAATTCAGAGAGACAGAAAGAAAAGTAGTGGTTGCCAGGGGAACCACTATGGGAAGACAGAGAATAGGGAGTAGTTGTTAATAGGTACAGAATTTTTTTAAGTTTTACAAAAAGAAAGAGTTCTGGAGGTTAGCAGCACAACTATATGAATGTACTTAATGCTACTGAACTGTACACTTAATAAAATGGTTACGAAGGCAAATTTTACATTATGTGTATTTTACCACAATTTCAAAAAATTCTTCTTTATGTCACAAAGCTAAATCCCAGGGCTGAAAGTCCTTTCAGTTTGAACCAGCACATTATCCATCATTTCAACAACACTTGGCAGTGTGAAAAGTCAAGCAAGACAAATAGCTCTCTCTGAGTACCTTACGTTGCTTAATGACAGGTGTGTTGTCCGAAATAATTAGCTTTTAAAAAGGAGTAGCCTTAACTCTCCTCTGGAACTGGTTAGGGATCTCAGTTTCCCTTCATTAAGTTCCTGACAGCTCAATGTCCTCACATCTGTCACTGTTTGGGAGACTGATTCCAAGAACATAAATTGCTTCGAGGACTGGGCAACAAATTTATTCTGGTTCACAGGACAGAGCTGAACCCATCTGTTTTCTAATCAAAAGCCATATTTGAGTCAGTTTTGCTCCATCACAGGACCACACTAATGGGAGCAGTACAATCATATGGTATTTTCCTCCTTTCTATCCATGTAGTACACATGATTATGGGAAACACAAATCAATTAGAGGCATGACAACACCCTCACAAACAGGGTCTCTGCAAACTGTAGGACCTTCAACCAATTCCATTTTTATCTGTTAATTCTTCAGACCACAGTGATTCATTTCCTCTAAGTGACATGGTTTCTTTCTGAATTACACACGGGAAAATATTCTTACCAACTTACCTTAATCTTTTTTTAAGCTGTAAACTGTCATGGATGATCCTTTTAACAAACTCTAGTTCACCTCCTTCTGCCATGATCTCTGTGATTCCTCCTGTATTTACAGAACTGGGTGGGGGTCTTCGAGGATTTCGAGAATTTACTCCCTTAACAACAACAACAAAAACCCTGGTGAAAAATTCTTACACCTTAAGACCAGGTCTCTGTAACCTAGTTCTAAGTAAGAATGCTTAGACATAATTTCAATTTCCAAGTACTATGCTAGACTTAGGATTTAAAAAATCATATAACCACAGCATTTGAAACAACTATATTCCTGTTAATATTCCTTCCTTAAAGGGTCTTTACCTTCCATCTTTGTGATTAAACATACTAGCATTGTACTTTTTTATGTAACAATTCTGTCACTTTTTCTTTATGTTTTCTGTCTTGGTATTATATACTGAAAATATTCCGCCCAAAGACTATAAAAACATTGAATTTTGTTTTCTTCTAGTATAGTTTCACTTTTAAATTTTAAATATTTAATCCACTCCTACCTCACATCATATTTTTTAAAAAATCTAAGTAGAACAAAGATTTAAATATAAATAGCTAAAACAATAAAGAAGAAAACATAGGAGTAAATATGCTTCTTAACTATGATACCAAAAGCATAAGCAACAACAAAAACCAGATAAACTGATAAAAGTAAAGAAAAAAAAAAGGCAAAAACTTCCAAGCTGCAAAAGACACTGCCAACAAAGCACAAAGACAACCCACAGAATGGGAGATAATATTTGCAAATAATATACCTAATAAGGGGCTTCCCTGATAGCTCAGTTGGTAAAGAATCCGCCTGCAATGCAGGAGATCCTGGTTCAATTCCTGGGTCAGGAAGATCTGCTGGAGAAGGTATAGGCTACCCACTCCAGGATTCTTGGGCTTCCCTTGTGGCTCAGGTGGTGGTAAAGAATCTGCCTCCAATGTGGGAGACCTGGATTCGACCCCTGGGTTGGGATGATTCCCTGGAGAAGGGAAAGGCTATACCCATTCCAAGGGACTTGCATACAGAATAAAGAATTCTTAAAATAGTCAGAAGAAAAACAGCCCAATTCATCTGGGCAAAGGATCTGAACAGGCCTTTATCCAAAGAAGATCCACAAATGATCAAAAAGTATGCGAAAAGATGTTCAATATCATTAGCCATCAGGGATATGCACATTCAAACCACAATGAGCTACCACTCCATTCCTCCTAGGATAGCTGTAACCAAGAAGATAACAAGTGTTGACAAAGATGTGGACAAACTGGAAGTCCCACACACTAGTTATAATCAAAAATGTGGTGCAAACACTGTGGAAAACATTCTGGCAGTTCCTCAAACAATTAAACACACAGTTACCAGATGACCTAGTAATTCCGCTCCTAGGTATATACCTACAAGAAGTGAAAACATGTTCATGCAAACACTTGTACAAGAATACCTGCAGCAGCTTTGTTCATAGCCAAAAAGTGCCTAAAACCCAAATGTCCATTCATGAACGAATGGCTTGATAAAAGGGGTATTTCCATACAATGGAATATTTATTCGGCAATAGAAAGAAACTAATACATGGTACAATATGGGTGAACCCTGGAAACATACTATGTTTAGTGAAAGAAGTTAGCTACAGCAGACCACAGATTTTAGAATTCCATTGTAATGAAATGTTCAAAACAGGCAACTCCAGAAACAGAAAGCAGACTAGGAGTAAGGGGGCTGCAAGGGAATCAAGAGTAACTGTTAATGGACGTGGGGCTTTTTTGGGGGGAGGGAATGATGAAAATGTTCTAAAATTAATTGGGTAATGGTTGCACAATTCTGTGAATATACTGCTGCTACTGCTGCTGCTGCTGCTATGTCACTTCAGTCGTGTCCGACTCTGTGCGACTCCATGGACGGCAGCCCACCAGGCTCCCCCATCCCTGGGATTCTCCAGGCAAGAACACTGGAGTGGGTTGCCATTTCCTTCTCCAATGCATGAAAGTGAAAGTGAAGTCGCTCAGTTGTCCGACTCTTAGCGACCCCATGGACTGTAGCCTACCAGGCTTCTCCGTTCATGGGATCTTCCAGGCAAGAGTACTGGAGTGGAGTGCCATTGCCTTCTCTGGTGAATATACTAAAAATAATAAAAGTCTATCCTTTAAGTAGGTGAACTGATGGCATGAAAATTACATTTCAGTAAAGCTGATGTAAAAAGATATTTAATTCTGGTGCCAGTAATAGTCTATTTCTTCACCTGGAAGCTCGTTCTACAAGAACATTCACTTTGGAAAATCCAGCTTACACTTATGGCCTGTGTATTTTTACATGTATACAGAATATCTCAATATTTTTCTTAAAAATGTACTCTAGGATGTGACTATTTTAGTTCTTAGATCTATTTGCATCAAGAGCCAAAATTTAGTTTCCTAAATCCTGCTTGACTTCCTGCTCCAATCTAGAATATGTTATTGCTAATAAATTTCTGTCCACCTCACCTCTAACTCAAATTTGATCCATGTGGAATTTATTTTGTTATGAGGTATGTAAATGGTATTTTAGAGCATCTGAGTGATTCTAAAAATAATTTTTATTCTCAAAGTTTTAAGCATACATACCACCCCTTGTTTCCTCTAATATTTCTATTAACTTTTCTTTAGATGAGGAAAAATTAGGTTAAATCAATAATATTTTATTGATTTTCAACAGCTTAGCTATTTTCAGCCAATGTATAAGCTGTTTTAAGCCAGTATATGAGCTGTTTTTAGCCATTTTCATGAGCAAATATATTTTATTTCATAAAATCAATATACTCATTTCAAGTTGGAACACTAAATCAGCCATTTGTTTACTATCAAATGATAGCTGGCTGTAAAAACAGTGATCTTTCCTTAGGCCAAAAGGCCCAATGCAGGAGTAGACTGTAACCTAAGTTGGTCCAGTCAGAAGAAATCCAAATGTTCAATGGTTTGAGAAAGAAAAGAGCTCCCTCCTCACCCTCTCCCCCTCCCCATTACTCTGCCACAAGTAAACCAACTTGAGAACAGAACCAACCAAGGGTCAGATCAGAGCCAAAGGGAACTTGAAAAAAGTCTCAACCTTGATATTATGATGAACTCCTTGATCAAACTGTTCCTGAAGTTCATGCTATTGCTGGATTTCTCAGAAACATAAGCCAATAAACCTTTTTGGAAAGTCAATCTGAATTAGATTTTCAGGTGCTTGATACCAGAAGCATCCTAACTGATACAGCTTCCAAAAGAAATGTTGCTCTTATCTTTGCAAACAAGGAAAACTTAGATAAATATTCAACTACTTTAAAGGAGAAGATATTTTACCTTGGCTTCCAACTGATTGGCAAAAAATGGAGGGTTGCACATGCAAAAGTCATAAATTATCTCAGATTCTTCTTTAAGAGCATCCATCAAGAGTGTCTTCTGTGGTACTTTAACCACTAGGAAAAAAAAAGAGAGACTTAACTACTATTAATACTGTGACAGTTTTCAAATATATCCACAAATTCTTCAGCACTAGTCCCTTCAAGAGGTGGTGTTTGATTTCCCTTTCCTTGAGAGCAGCTTCACTCAATGACTTGCTTTTATTGAAAAGAATATGATAGAAGTAAAAAGGTATCACTTCTGAAGCTAGGTCATAAGAAGCAATATGGCTTCCTCCTTGCCCTATCACTTAAACAACTTGCTCTATGAGAAGCCAGCTGACATGCTCCAAGGATGCTTAAGTAGCCCTGAGGAGAGATCCACATGGCAGTGAACTAAAGCTTCCTGCCTACAGCCACGTAAGTGAGCCATCTTGGAAGCAAATCTCTATCCCCAATCTTTCAGACTACAACCTCATGCAAGACTCTGAACCAGAACCACCTGGCTAGGCCACACCCAAATTCCTGACCCATATGAATAATGAGATAATAAATGTTTACTGCCTAAACTGCCAGATTTGGGGGTAATTTGTAATACAGGAATGGATAACTAAAAATCTCATTAATAATATACTAAGGGACTTCCTTGGTGGTCTAGTGGCTAAAACTCCACGCTCCCAATGACCATGGGCTCAGGGAGATACCACATGCTGCAATGAACTGCAACTAAGAGTTCACACGCCGTAACAGAAGACCCACATGCCACAACAAAGATCGAAGATCGAAAAAAAAAAAAATTGAAGATCCTGTGAGCTGTAGCTAAGACCCAGTGCAGTCAAATAAATAAATATTTAATATATATATTAACATCTCCCCTTATGATGTTTAACACTAGTAAGAAAAGCCGGTTTCTTAGACAGCCAGTGTAAATTTGCTGCATGACTGAGGGAGCTCAAACTGGGGCTCTGTGACAAACTAGAGGGGTAGGATGGAATAGGAGGGAGGTCCAAAAGAGGGGACATTTGTTTACCAATGGTAGGCTCATTTGATATATGGCAGAAAACAACGCAATACTTTAAGGCAATTATCCTTCAATTAAAAATACATAACTTAAAAAAAGAACAGTCTATTTCTTCCAAAGAGAGACATAAAGTCTCTTTAATGCCAAAAAAAAGAAAAAAAGAACTGTCAACTGCCTTTTATGTAGACAGTAAGCACGGAAATAAAAGTAAAAGCTCTACTTGAATACACTGTTTAAGTTAGGGCACCCCATCAGTCTCACGGTACTTATATAACTTGAAGGGGCTTCCCCAGTGGCTCAGTGGTTAAGAATCTGCCTGCAATACAGCAAACACAGGAGACAAGGGTTCGACCCCTGGGTGGGGAAGATCTCCTGAGGGAGGAAATGGCAACCCACTCCAATATTTTGGTCAGGATAATCCTATGAAGCCTGGCAGACTATAGTTGGTGGGGTCACAGAGTTGGAAATGACTGACTGACTTAGCACAAAGGAGATTTGACTATTTGTAGCACAGTTCCAAGTACTGAAATTAAAAAGATGGTACAGTTTAATCAACAGCAGGATTTTCTTCCTTTTAAAGTCTTGGTAACTAGGTTACTTCATATACAGTTGGTTCTCATTAGCAGTAAAGTCACCACAAACACTGAATTAGTGCCTACTGAACCACTGATTCCTAAGAGAAATACAGGGTTAGGTAGCTTCAAGCCTCTGATCACATTTTCATCACCCAATCAATATATATCCTATTTTATGTATCTCTGTTTAAAGACACCTTATTTAACATGCATTACCGACTCAACATTGAACTCATGGCCAAAGTACTATAATATGTCTGAAGAAAACTTATCTGACACACGTATTTTCTGTTAGGCACATCACAGCCTTCTTGTACTTAGGAACACTAGTACCCAAGTACTATGTTTAAGGGCCATTAAAAACAGCAAAATCACCAAGAAAAAGCACAGAACTGCAACAACAAAAAAAGTGGTAGTAAGTAGACCATGAAAAGAACACTTGTTTACAGTGTGTGAGCTGAAAGGAGACAGCAGGGAAAAGAAAAAGACAAGACAGCAGGGAACACACACACCAGGTGATTCCAATTTTTTCCCATTTTGCACACGTCTGTGAATGACCACAAAAGTACCACAAGTATTGTTTTGGGGGCTAAAAATAGACACAGGTAAGCAAACTTTAGCAAGGAGGCAAATTCACAACACAGAATCTACAAGTATGAGGGTCAGCTGCGTTCACCCTATTTCTGAGTTGATTCTGATAACAAAGCAGCAAACCCAATTACAACTGTACCAAATTTTTAAAAATTACCAAAGGTTGTATGTTAAAGCAAAAGATAATGAGATGTGTTAAATTAGAAAAACAGGTTAACAAACAAAACTTGAAAGGAATATTGATTCTGCAGAGCTAACCTTTTATAAGATCAGATAAGTTATTCTGCTCCACATTCTTCTTTGCGTAGTTGAAGCACATATCATCTACCTCTGTTGCAAGGAAATACCAGCCGTTTAAGGTTGTTCCAAGTAAAGGATAGATGCAGGATGCCCCAGTACCTAGTGAAATAAGAATTCAAAACACATTGCACACACCTGAGCAGAAGGTGAGAACAATCAGCAAAAACACCATTCTTCTTTTCTTAGAATCCTTACAGCCTTAACAGCTTAAAACAACAAGCTGGTACTGATTATGCACATATTGCAGCTACTGGTTTCCTGTACGTTAGTCTTACATCATAATTAGTTTCAAATTTCCTAAAGGAGAGAAACCTTCCTGCACTCATTGTATGCTGTATGTAAAATGAAGTATGGCTGGTGATCAAGAAATACAAGACTGACTAACTGAAAATTGTCAAAAAACAACTTACTTTATAAAAAGTCTTCATTTTAAATCTCTTATGAAACTTAATTTTCTTGAAAGAAATCAATGTAATTTGTTAAAACAGCACAGGAATATCTTACAAAGATCAACGTACATATCCCATTCTACAGAAGCAGGAAAAAATACAGAGAGTATAAGATTTTTATAATATTAAATCACCCAATTTCCCACATATCTATCTGTAAGTTGTTACTTGAAGGAAACCAGAAGTAAAAAGGGTTTATTTCTCAGATGTGGAAGCATGGAAAAACATTTGATCCAGGTCCAAAACATCAGTCATAAACTGGTCCCACCACAGTTTCAAGGGAGATCTTCAAAGGCAAATGCTCCAGGCAAATATCTCTGACAATTAGGGTTTGGTCCTAAACTTGCATGTAGAACCTCTAACCATAGATTGGACAAGCATATACTAACCACAAATAATTGCCACTCACTGATCTTGGCCAATGAGATCCTAAAGAGTATATTCAAGAGAAGAAAAGCCGGTGTTTTTCTCAGAGGCTCACAGTAGTCAGCCCACTTTGCAGGACCACATTTTGGTGCCAGTCTAGCCTTAGAAGGATGTGGCAGGAAGAACTAGAGGCCAGAGTAATGCCTAACCCAGAGGAAAGCGAGGGTCCTCTTACTGCTTCCTCATGAAGTACTCAGAACAGGAGGGTAAAAGACACGACAGTGACTGATGGCTGGAACACTTACCGTCTTCTGACAGTCACGGTAATGCTACATTTATTGGCCTGTTTACTAACAGCATCCTGGCCCTGATGCCACTGGGCAAACATCTCTGGGGGATGTGAGAGGTGGTAAGGGAAGGACCGGTAAAAGGTACTCAAGCCCCTCTCAGAATCCACAATTATGTAGACCCTGCTAGTCATTCTGGAAAGATAGTCACTCAAATAAGGAAATTAAGGAAATTTAAGTAGCACTTCCAGCTCTGTAGGGAGAAAAAAAAAAAACAACTCAGAGCAGATCCCAGGCCCTTGAGTCTCACACAACGGCCCCTCTCTTCGTACTTCAATTTCATTTAAAAGCGGAAAGAAAAAGGACATCTCCCTTCAGATGTCCAAAGATCAAGTGTCATCAGTGTAATAAAGGTGAAAGACCTGCCTTCTGCCAAAAAAATCAAGTTTCTCAATTCTTAAGACCAGAAGACTTGCATTCTAACATTCTAATCCCCTCAGAAAGCTGAATGACATTTTTAAATAGGTAATAATCCTTCCAATGATAAATAAAAATGGAAAGTATATAACTACAGAATCAGAGCAAACTAATGGAGTCTGGGGTAAGAATTTATATAAAACCCTAATTAGAATAAATGTGATTTCAGCAAGAGTGCCCCTTGTGAAGAGCTAAAATCCATTAACCTCCTATATCCCCAAGTGCTATTTTAGAGGGTTTGGGGCATAATTAAAATAAATTAGTACTAAATAGGCTCTCAAGCTTTTTAAGCTTTTTATAACCCATCAGGCAAACTTCTGCGAGGAACATAAAAGAAACTTTTTTTAAACCCCATTATTTTTACCTATTGCTTAGTTCATATCATGTGTTCAGAATTTTGTATGTTGAAAGAATGATGTATTTATCCATCAACAGTCAACAAATCATTTACTGAGCACCTACCTTGTGCCAAAAATTTTGCTAAGACTTTGAATGTTAAAGTATCAATAACAGACTTGGTACTTTGCAATTGGGTGGCAGAGAAAAACATTAATCAATCAGACAAGTGAATGTGGTTTTTAAAAAATTACATGAAGGAAAATACACAGTTTTCGAAAAGTTCATATTCAAGGAACGTATCTTATGCTGGAAAGTCAGAGGCTTCAGTTGACAGTTCAGTTCAGTCACTCGGTCGTGCCCAACTCTTTGGGACCCCATGGACTGCAGCAAGCCAGGTCTCCCTGTCCATCACCAACTCCTAGAGTCCACCCAAACCCATGTCCATTGAGTCAGTGATGCCATCCAACCATCTCATCCTCTGTCATCCCCTTCTCCTGTCTTCAATCCTTCCCAGCATCAGGGTCTTTTCCAATAAGTCAGTTCTTCGCATCAGGTGGCCAAAGTATTGGAGTTTCAGCTTCAGCATCAGTCCTCCCAATGAATATTCAGGACTGATTTCCTTCAGGATTGACTGGTTGGATCGCTTTACAGCCCAGGGGACTCTCAAGAGTCTTCTCCAACACCACACTCAAAAGCATCAACTGTTCAGCGCTCAGCTTTCTTTATAGTCCAACTCTCACATCCATACACGACTACTGGAAAAAACATAGCTTCGACTAGACAGACCTTTTTTGGCAAAGTAATGTCTCTCCTTTTTAACATGCTGCTAGGTTGGTCACAGCTTTTCTTCCAAGGAGCAAGCGTCTTTTAATTTCATGGCTGCAGTCACCACTTGCAGTAATTTTAAAGCCCCAAAAAATAAAGTCTGACATTTTTTTTCACTGTTTTCCCAACTATTTGCCATGAAGTGACGGGACCAGATGCCATGATCTTAGTTTTCTGAAATGTTGAGTTTTAAGCCAACTTTTTCACTCTCCTCTTTTACTTTCATCAAGAAGCTCTTTAGTTCTTCTTCCCTTTCTGCCTCAAGGGTGGTGTCATCTGCGTATCTGAGGTTATTGATATTTCTCCTGGCAATCTTGATTCCAGCTTGTGTTTCATTCAGTCCAGCATGATGTACTCTGCATATAAGTTAAATAAGCAGAGTGACAATATACAGCCTTGCAGTACTCCTTTCCTGATTTGGAACCAGTCTGTTGTTCCATGTCCAGTTCTAACTGTTGTTTCTTGACATGCATACAGATTTCTCAAAGGCAGGGCAGGTGGTCTGATATTCCCATCTCTTTCAGAATTTTCCACAGTTTATTGTGATCCACACAATCAAACGCTTTGGCATAGTCAATAAAGCAGAAATAGATTTTTTTCTGGAACTCTCTTACTTTTTCTATGATCCAACGGATGTTGGCAATTTGATCTCTGGTTCCTCTGCCTTTTCTAAATCCAGCTTGAACATCTGGAAGTTCATGGTTCATGTACTGTTGAAGTATGGCTTGGAGAATTTTGAGCATTACTTTGCTAGTGTGTGAGATAAGTGCAACTGTGCAGTAGTTTGAACATTCTTTGGCATTGCTTTTCTTTGGGATTAGAATGAAAACTGACCTTTTCCAGTCCAGTGGCCACTGTTGAGTTTTCAAATTTGCTGGCATATTGAGTGCAGCACTTTCACAGCATTATCTTTTAGGATTTGAAACGGCTCAACTGGAATTCCATCACCTCCACTAGCTTTGTTCATAGTGATGCTTCCTAAGGCCCACTTGACTTTGCATCCCAGGATGTCTGGCTCTAGGTGAATGATCACACCGTTGTGATTATCTAGGTCATGAAGATCTTTTCTGTACAGTTCTTCTATGTATTCTTGCAACCTCTTCTTAGTATCTTCTGCTTCTGTTAGGTCCATACCATTTCTGTCCTTTATTGTGTCCATCTTTGAATGAAATGTTCCCTTGGTAGCTCTAATTTTCTTGACGAGATCTCTAGTCTTTCCCATTCTATTGTTTTCCTCTATTTCTTTGCATTGATCACTGAGGTAGGCTTTCTTATCTCTCCTTGCTATTCTTTGGAACTCTGCATTCAAATGGGTACATCTTTCCTTGTCTCCTTTGCCTTTCGCATCTCTTCTTTTCACAGCTATTTGTAAGGCCTCCTCAGACAACCATTTTGTCTTTTTGCATTTCTTTTTCTTGGGGATGGTCTTGACAAGTACAAGTATGGGGGAGAGTTGGCAAGTACAGTAGAAATGAGAAATAACGAGGCGAAGGTGGGAAACTCCAGGCAGGGGAAACAACATGTACAAAGAATCATAATGTCTGATTAGAAGAACTAAAGACAACTGTAGAAACCAAAGAAAAAGAACATAACGTAAGGGTTAGAGAGACCTAGAGGGGCAAGAATCAGACAATGAAAATTCTAATAGGCCTACTAAAGGTTTTGGGTGTTTATCAGAGAAGCAAGAGAAAGTCATTAAAATGGTTAATGTAATAATTAGACATAAGTTTATACACACTTTCTGGAATGGAGAGGCAACAGAGCAGATGAGAGAACAGAGTAGCTGAGAAGCTATTCTGTAGACAGGGAGACATGATGGTGACTTGGGCTGGGATGGTGGGAACTGAGATGGAGAAAAGCAGATGATTTAAGAAATATTTCAGAAAGGAAAGCTATTTAAGGGTAACAGGTGATGGACACTGTCAGTGAGAATGGAGAGAAGCAAAACTGAAGGGTGACGGGGTGGACTGTGAGGGAGCTGCTGGAACCAGGCACAAAGGAAGAGGACCCAGACTCAGAAGGGAGAATCCGAGTTTGGTCTTGGACTTGCAAAATCTGAGATGTCTTTGATATATCCAAGTTTCTTGTATATTTTGGACCAGAGTTCAAGAAAAGTAATCTGAGTTGGAGGAATAAACAATCTGTAGGTTATCTGCATGGAGGGAGAAAATAAAGTCGTAGACATGGATGAAATTGCCTAGAGGTAGAGTGCCAGATAGGAAAAGCGTTAAGACTGAGCTTCAGAAATTCTCAATATTTAATAGCCAGATACAAGAAAGGAAGCCTGAAAAGGGGAGAAGAGTGACTAAAAATGAAAAGAGAAAACTAGAGTCTGGTGTCGTGGAAGCTAACGGAGGAGAGTGCATTTAAAAGAGAAAGGAGAGGTAGGTAAACACTGCTGGAAAGGTCATGTACTATGAGCCTTGAAAATGTAGAACATTTACTATCGCCTAGAAACTGTCTCCTCTTAACTATATTTATAAATAAGAGTACAGAGTTTTTAATTCTTCATTCTTTCTATAAAGAATTAATAAAGTCCAACAGATTAACAAATTTTAAACTCTACCAAAATGAAAACACTGGCTACGACAAACATACATTTATAATTGCAAAACACACCCTGGCTTCATTTCCTTCTGTTTCTCTACTTATTTCCCCAAATGAATCAAACAGGACAGTTTTCTCCATTGCAGAAGTTTACAATTAAGTGAACATCTTAAAGCCTTTTTCCTTCCTTTTAATTTTGGATTAAATACTCTCTATGAATAATCATCTGAGAGATTTCTAAAAGTATTCAGGCCCCCATGATCTTTTATTAAATGGCCATCACCACAACATCCCAATATGGGGACTTCTGTACTAATACCAAATAATTCAGGGTAAAAATAGTGTCCAACAGACACAGATGTAAACATGGTGATCTGAAAAGCTAAAAAAACAGGTGCCCCACTTTCATCCTGCACTCTCTTACTCCCTTGTGCCGTTTGGGGTTGACAATCCCTTCTCAGAGAGACTGACAGCAGAAAAGCCCAGGTGTACCAAAAAAGACAATGATATCTGTAGCCAGTTTCTTTTACACAACAAACACCCAGGAGTTTTCAAAGAACTTGCAAAGACTTCACAAAATTTATGAAACTTAACAGTTAGCCAAGGAAGAATTTTAAGCCATGTACCTATGTCAATTCCTCTTCGGAGGGTACTTTTGTCAGAGTTCTGATGACCAATCAGATCTTCTACCCAATGAATATAGTTGAGTCTCAAGGGAACTGTAGGAATCAGTCTTTCCAGCGGAATATCAATAGAAAGTCCAAAATCTTCCCTTAACAGAGTACAAGTCAGAGCTCTGACTGCTTCGGGATCTTTAAAATTAAGACTGAAAGGTGGAGAAAAAGAAGTAAAACTGATTAGTAAGATGCACTATGTTGCAAAAGCTCTATGGCAACCAGGCAGTACCAAACACCCATTTGAATTTCCTAGGAGATCACGCATAAACAGTTATGCAGGAGCATTCAGGGCAGTGGCAAACACACATGGGCATGCAACAGTCACAGTATATGAGAGGCAGCATAAATTTCCTCCAAAAATACTGCATCCTCATACATGAAGCAGAGTACCTCAGTTCCAGTTCCTGCCGAGTTGTCTCCTTACTTAGTTATGTAACTTTGGACAAGTTATTTAGCCTCTATGAGGCCATTTTCTCCACTGTAAAATGGAGATAATAATACCTACATGTAGAGCTGCTGTGTGATAATCTGTGAAAAGTACTAGCATAATACCTAAATGCTGGCTATTTTTACTATCACCAATTAACATGATTTGATAGTAGCATTCTTTGAAAATCATACTTAAAAGCAGAAAGAAACCAGTATAAGATGTTTAATAATGAAAACAGGTTAACATATTTAAATACAACAAATATTACAAATATTAAAATTTAAATGTGACTAATTTTAGCAGGCTTTCTGAGTAGTAATTTACATACTATAAATTCACCTATAAAGACACAATCATTTTTGTGTATTCATGGAGTCATGCAACCATCACCACAAGCCAATCCCATCACCCTCAAAAAAAACCCCTGTACCCATTTGCAAGTCATTCCTCATTTCTGCCCTCAGCTCTGGGCAACCACTAATGTAACTGTCTCCAGAGATTTGCCTTTTGTGAACATTTCATACAAATGAATCATAAACATGTGGTCTCTGCATCTGGATTCTTTCACTTAGCACAATGTTTGTGAGGTTTATCCATGGTGTAGCATGTATCAGTACTTCATTTCTTTTTATGACCAAATAATACTCCATTGTATGGATGACCACATTGCAGTTTATGTACTGGATGAATAACCACATTGGCGTTTTGTTTACCCACTTACCACCTGATGGCCATTTGGATTGTTTCTATTTTTTAGCTGTCATGAACAATGCCGCTAATAAATATCCACATACAAGCCTTCACACGGATGGGTTATTATTTCTCTTGAGTAGATATGGAGGAATATGTCATATGACATATTTACATTTAACTTCTTAAGAACTGGTGTCAATGTAACTATTTTGAGAGGCAGGAAAAGTGTTAAATGAGATGAAGAAGTAACTTTGCAGCAACACAATGCTGGAACGAAATCAGGAGGATAAATAACTTCAAAAGTGACTGACTTCACATTAGGTGGGGATTTATGATCTTTTAAAGACAAGTTTCCATAAAACAGCGGGAGTAGAAGTTTGCTGCATAAATATATGCTAGCAATAAAAAGTCTCATTAAAATATGTTAAGCCTATTTAATAGGATATTAATGAGGTCTACTCCTAGGCATCAGAGGTAGATATATATTAATTTTGTCAATTGTGGAGGCTGATAAAAGAGAGTTAATCCACAGGCAAGCAACCATGAACACAGTTTTGCTTCACTCAATAGCACAGCAATTGCCTCAATCAATTTTCACATTAAAAAATAAAAAAGAAGACTAGCACTGCCTTTGTATTCCTTCCTTAATGAAAAGCAGTTCAAAAGCAGATTCAACAAGACAAATTATGTAGCAAAAAAAAAAAAAATCTATAAAAACTTAATTTTTAACTAACAAGAATATCCTATTTTACTCCTTTGAAATCAGTCAAGTGTTCGAAAAAGATGGGCCAACTCCACTTCAGCCTTTGACTGTGTGGATCACAATAAACTATGGAAAACTCTGAAAGAGATGGGAATACCAGACCACCTGACCTGCCTCTTGAAAAACCTGTATGCAGATCAAGAAGCAACAGTTAGAACTGGACATGGAACAACAGACTGGTTCCAAATCGGGAAAGGTGTACGTCAAGGCTGTATACTGTCACCCTGCTTATTTAACTTAAATGCAGAGTACATCATGAGAGATGCTGGGCTGAAAGAAGCACAAGCTGGAATCAAGACTGCTGGGAGAAATATCAATAACCTCAGATATGCAGATGATATCACCCTTGAGGCAGAAAGGGAAGAACTAAAGAGCCTCTTGGTGACAGTGAAAGAGGAGAGTGAAAAAGTTGGCTTAAAGCTCAACATTCAGAAAACGAAGATCATGGCATCTGGTCCCATCACTTCATGGCAAATAGATGGGGAAACAGTGGCTGACTTTATTTTTTTTTGGCTCCAACTCACTGCAGATGGTGACTGCAGCCATGAAATTAAAAGACGCTTACTCCTTGGAAGGAAAGTTATGACCAACCTAGACAGCATATTCAAAAGCAGCGACATTACCTTGCCAACAAAGGTCTGTCTAGTCAAGGCTATGGTTTTCCCAGTAGTCATGTATGGATGTGAGAGTTGGACTATAAAGAAAGCTGAGCGCAGAAGAATTGATGCTTTTGAACTGTGGTGTTGGAGAAGGCTCTTAAGAGTCCCTTGGACTGCAAGGAGATCCAACCAGTCCATCCTGAAGGAGAGCAGTCATCGGTGTTCATTGGAAGGACTGATGTTGAAGCTGAAACTCCAATATTTTGGCCACTGGATGCGAAGAACTGAAAAGACCCTGGTGCTGGGAAAGATTGAGGGCAGGAGGTGAAGGGGACGACAGAGGATGAGATGGTTGGATGGCATCACCGACTCAATGGATATTGAGTTTGGGTAAACTCCGGGAGTCAGTGATGGACAGGGAGACCTGTCATGCTGCAGTTCACAGGGTCGCAGAGTCGGACACGACTGAGCAACTGAACTGAACTGAACTCCACTTCCTTCAATGACAGTGACGACAGTCAATTTTTACACATGGAAAAGAAGTTCACATCAGAGTACCATACTAAAAACATTCAAATAAGTTCACATTCTTTATTCTACAACAGCAGCCCAATCTATTACTAATCTAGCCCAATCACTGCTAAACACACAAAAGGAATATAAACCATTCTGATGTCTATATCCAAGCCTTACAACCTGAAATGCAAAATTTCAGAATTTTTCTATCGAAGCAAGAATAACCTAGATACCTTATAAAATAAACGATGGAAAGTATTCTCTAAGAGCAGCAGTACCTACTGACAGAATCACTAACCTAACGTTTCTCAGTGTTATCATGTACTGGCATTTTGAATAAAATTGTGAAAATCAGGAACTGCAAACTCAAATATTTACCAGCTACTACTCAAAATGCCAATCCTTGACAAGATAGGTCCTTGTGCCAGAATGTAAATCAACACACCGAGGAGAGTCACGTACAAAGACATGTCTGCTGAAGCACACCTGTAGCACAGGCCGTCGCCTTGGTGGTCAGCAACAAGTAGTTTGCGGTCGAGCAGCCAGGCCAATGGCTACACTGGTGGCACTGAACCAGATGGCACAAACCACCATTTCAAAGGGGATGGTCACCAGGCAGTTCTAGGCAATTAATATCAAGTGGGTTTGCCAGCCCACCTTTGCCAAATCTCTAAAATTTTCAAATGAAACCAGGAACCCATATCTTTATATGAAATTTTTCTGATTCTTGAAATCTACGTGGACAATAAATAACTGCGTGGACAATAAATAACTGCAAGTCTTATACAATTCACAGGCTAAAAGGTGGCAATCTCTATTGCAGAAAGTGGAATAACAAAGTTGAGTACTTGGCTACTCTGCACTTTTAAAGTAGTATAATACTGTTTCACTCTTTTTAAATACTACTTTGCTCAACTGAGTTATATAGACCAGGTCAGAATTTTTTTTTTTTTTTAATTTTTTTAGGTCAGAATTGAGAGGTTGTGATTGCTTCATTCCTTTATTTATTCAACAGATATTATATGTCAGCTATGTGCTTGGCCATTGTGCAAAATATTGGAGACGTTGCAGTACGCAAATACAATCTCTCCCTTCATGAAGCTGACAGTCTGGTAGGTATTAATTCCCAGAATCATTCAAATATACATAAAATTGTCACTGTGATGAATACTATAAAAGTATAGGTACACTGTGCTATGAAACATACATACTAAGTGGAACTGCCTTGGGAAGGTCAAAGAAGGCTTCCCTGAGGACCAAAAGTAGAATAAAAGTTTAATAAAGGAAAGAACTGAGAGAAGAGAACGTGGATGGCATTTTAGGGTCCTAAGTAAAGAGAAGAGCAAGTACAAAGACCCTGAGGCAGGAGAGAACTTACGAGACATCCCTGGTACTGAGAGACAGCCACTGTGTCTAACATGCAGAAAGCAAGGTAAGCACGCATGGTTTAAAATGAGGCTGGAGAGGAAGAGAGAAGCTGGATTACGGAGGACCTTATAATTATGGTAACCATAAAACTTTATCAATTAATTCAGGACTCTTCTGAAAGTGAAAGAGCTATTAATCACATCAGGATAATTATAATCTATGTTAAGGAGTTAGGTCTAGTATGGAATAAAGATGGACCAAGTGGAAGCAAAGATGGCCAATTAGAGAGCTACTGCCGTAAAAGGCTGGACAATGGCAGCAGTGGCAAAGGCAGGGAAAAGTGACAGCAATTTAGACACATTGACGAAAGAAAACTTACAAGATTTGCTGATGAACCGACACGCAAAGTGAGGGAGGGTGTGTTTACAGGTGTCTCTTGGTTCTGGCTTGCTCAACAGGACAGACAGTGCTATTTGCTGAATCTGGGAACTCTGGCAGAGAACCATTTTTGAGGAAACATATCATATTTGAGAGCCGTGTTTGAGACAACCCAGTGCAGATATTGAGTAAACATGATCTCTAGGTATAGAAGTCAGAAAACTGGCCTGCACAAATGCATAAGCTATTTGCAAACAAACAAATGAGCCCCTAGCACAGGTGGCAGTGTCTACGGAGAAAACACCAAGTGAGAGGAAAAGAGCTTCCCACTAAGCCTAGAAGAGTCCTTTAATGGCTGTATGCACACGGTTACAGAGGAAGCTACGTCAGGAAACAGAGAGGGCGGGAGAAGGAAAGCCAGGAGAGTGTGATGCGATGCCAGCGACACCAAGGAAGAAGGTGTCCACGAAGGGTAAGAGTGTCAGCAGAGAAAACTGCTTCTTAGAAGTCTAACTGAAAACTGAAACTGCATTTAGTAATGGGACACCTTTTCAGGAGCTGCTTTTGGAGTGGTGGAATTTAGAATCTACCATGAAACGTGCTAAAGATTAAGTATGGTATGAAAAAAACAGACTGGAAAAATAGGTAATTCTTCAAGAAGGTGAGTTATGCAAGGGAGAGAGGGGGCAGAGTGACAGAGCTGATGGAGAGGTTTCTTTATTAATTTTTTAATGGAAGACTTAAACATGTTTAAAAGTCAATGGAAAGTCACACAGGCCACATACTCTGATTTGATTTATGAGAAACATCCAAAATAGGCAAAGTTTTAGAGACAGAAAGCAGATTAGTGGTTTCTAGGGGTTGAGGAGACAGAGCAGTGGGGAATGACTGCTCAATGTGTTACAGGGTTTCTTTCGGGGGGATGAAAATGTTCTGGAATTAGACAGTGGTGATGTTTGCACAACCTGTGAACCTAGTAAGAACTGAATTGTACACTTTAAAATGAAGATTTTATGATATGTGAATTATATCTCAATTTTTTTTTTTAATTCAAAAGGAAGAAGCTAGTTGATAAGACTTTAAGTAAAGGAATTTACTGGACTATGTAAGGTTCTTGAGATGGGGGAGGGGAGGGAAGCCAAAGTGCACATGGCAAATTTAATTGAATTAGAATATAATAATAACAGTTATAAAAATAACAACAGGGTGTCAAACAGAAACAAAAGCCAAATGTATGGCCTTTTGTTGAGTTTCCACCAACTCATACCTACCCACAACTAAATTTAAGAATTTTTTTTAACTTATCACACCTATGGTCAAATAAGCAATGAGACAGTAATATCATATAAAAACAAATATTCTGGAGCAGGTGTAAATGACCTTCACTGTTAACCCTTTATTAGCCAAAGAACCAAACTCCTACTTACAAAATAGTAAGAGACTACCTTGATCAATCAAGTTGATCTTTTAAATGCAGGTTCCTATTTTAGCTGACAAACAAATGACAAGGAAGAAAAACTTAGTCATCCAAAATCTCATTTGCTCTTTCTAAGTACAGTTAAGAGTACTCCAATTTTTCTAGCTAAGGCCAGTGACTTACCCTAAATTTGGTGAAATGTTAAAAAAAAAAAGTCCAAGAGTAAGGGAAACAATTAAATATAATTAAGCTTTACAGAAAAATTAGGAACAACCTGAAAGTAGTCAACAGAAATGCATCCAAACAAGAGAACACTTTTCAGTCGTGAAAAGCAGTAAGACTGGGCTGATTCACAGGCTTGTATGAGGAGGGTTCTTTAATATATTAAACTAACAACAACAAAAACAAAACCTCAAGTTTGGGAAAAAGCGTATGTGTACATTATAATCACATTCTTGTAAAAATAAAAATAAGACAAAAAGACCCTCTACATGAATACACACAGAAAACAATCTGGAAGGGTGAGAACCACCTCTGGATGTGGACAGTCTCATATTTTTGTAGTATCTGCATATACGTTACAGAATATCACCTTCAAAACAATAGTAAGTGTTTTGTAACTATAAGGAAAATGCTCAAGTCAAGTGCGGGTTAAAAAAAAGTCCTTTGGTTATACTTGTATCAAAATCACAGCCACAAAAATTACCATATATTAGTAAGTCAGGGCTTAGAAAGGAAAAAACAAAGTAATTTGATCTCTAGGGTGGAAGAACTTTTTTTGACCTTTTTTCTTTTATGTATGCAACATTACCACTATAAACGTAGGTAAGAAGGATATATTTCCATAATTTCCCCATTAATGTAATGGGAAATGTTTGTATAATAGTTTTAAAAATATCTTTTTCAAAAAAGGAAAACAGATCCTTGGTTCCAGAGTACCTGTTTTCTGTGAAAGTGGGCCAATTCTTTCGGAGACCAAACCAGAGTATTTCCCACACTGACAGCAATCACCAAGAGATAGTTGTACAGCTTGAGCATTAATTACATGGCTTCATGAAACACTTGGAGCAAGAGAAACAGCAGTATAATTAATATTTTCTTAGTGCCTTCAAACAGAGTTGTTGTTCATATAAACAATTCTCATTATTTAAAAAAAATGTACTTACTTTGATGGGATAGAACATATAACTTATTAATAAGGAACTACATCCTAATCACCAAAAAGTATAAGACATCAAGCAAAAGCTAATCTAATTGAAGAAAATAAACAAAAGTCAATGAAGAGCTGATTCTCAGACTTTGTTAGCCACACGAGTGGTTGTTTACTTACTTCTAAGAAAATATAGACACTAATCTGAGGGTTGGAAATCTTTTTGTAGGACAGAAGTGAAGTCATCCGACTTCTCTAGTTAATTATCTAGGTCACTTTAGTACCCTGGGACATTCAAAATTCCTGAACACAGGCAAGATCTTTTTTCATTCTCATTTCTGAGAGCACAGAGAGGCACAGGGACTAAAATTAGCTCTCATGTGGAAATTAGCAATTTATTCCATCAGTCTTTGTTGTTCGCTTAACACATCCAGCTCCATAAAACAAAACAGCCTATTGTCAACAGGCTCATGCCTGATTTCCCCAGGATGACTCTTGCTCTGCTATTGATGAATACAGTATCACCATTATGGATGGAGTTTGGAAAGATACATTCTGTAACCATGGTTAAAGTAACAAGCACTGTAACACTGTACAGGCTGAATCTTATGTAACAACAGAGGCTGAAGCTTCCCCACCTTACTCCAACACTGGTTTCTATTCATTAGGTCTTTACTGAGGTGCTAAAAATGGTAGAGCCATAAACTATGACACAGCCCTTCAATGCTGGGACTTGGGTTTTGAAAACAAATCAGTTAAGTGTCATATTCTATTCAGACTCAACTGACAGGGCTCAAGTAGACTGCAGAATGTTCCTATGGGGCTGGTTACTGTGGAAAAGCACAAACTGAAATCTAATTGCAATGATCAGATATGATTACAACAAAGCAGTGACAGATGCAAGAGAGAGAGAGAAAGAGAGAGACAAAGGGAGAGAGATCACACCAGCAATCCTTAATACCTTATCAAGTATGCCAGGCTTAATAACAATAATAAATATCCTTTACTAAGTGTCTCCAATGTGTTAGGTCACTTTACACATGTCATTGCTAACCTTTATGACAAACATCCAAAGTATGCCCTTTTATCCCTCCTTTTTAGATGAGGAAATTCAGTTTCAGTAAAGCTAAGAAAATTATCTAAAATCTCATAGCTGATAAGTAGCACTCTCAAGACTGGTCCTTAGGATGATTCATTCAGAAGTGCCCCTCTTTCCACACCACACCCTGGTTGCCTTCAGAGAGCACTTCAGGGCTCAACAAATAAATGACACTTCAATCCATCTCAAGTCTAATGTTCCATCTGGTATTCCTTTTCCATCACAAGCTGGATTTGTATTTTGGCCATTCCTTTTTGTGTATCTTCTTGAGTTAAGTTAAAGTAGGTAAGTGTTAGTTGCTCAGTCGTGCCTGACTCTTTGAGACCCCATGGACTGCAGCCCACCAGGCTCCTGTGTCCATGAAATTTTCCAGGCAAGAATACTGGAGTGGGTTGCCATTTCCTTCTCCAGGGGATCTTCCCAACCCAGGGATCAAACCCAGGTCTCCTGTACTGCAGGTAGATTCTTTACCAACTGAGCTACAAGGGAAGCCCGTTAAGTTAAAAAGCCACTATAAAAATAAAGAACATGCTACTGATGCATATTATCATAAATGACTCTTACCTAAGTAAGCAGAAAGGGGGGTGATGTCCAGAAGGAGGTAGGTCGTTTACCCTAAAGAAAAGGACATCTCCTCTCCTTCTATCGTGTGTGTGTGTGTTAGTCACTCAGTTGTGTCCAGTGCTATGTGACCCGGGGACTGTAGCCCACCAGACTCCTCTGTCCATGGAATTCTCCAGGCAAGCATACTGGAGTGGGTTGCCATTCCCCTCTCCAGGGGACCTCCCCAACCCAGAGATCAAACCTGGGGTCTTCTGCACTGCAGCCAGACTCTTTATCATCTGAACCACCAAACCATAGACCCCTTATGGGCTTATTACCAACCTAAAGTTGGCATAAACTCGTAATCTCCCATTGTTAAAGTAAGAGAAGTTCTCCTCAAGTTCGCTTCAATCTCTTTCCATCCTCTCACAGACAAATTTGCTTCTCCTTGCAAAAACTTTTTAAATTACCTTTGCCTATCACAAAACAACCACTGTGAACACCAGGTTCATGATTTTAAGTCCTTTTCTATGCACAGCATATCTGCAGATACTTTGGTTTCAGTCTGAAACAAAATCATGTTTTATAATCTGCCATACCCATTCCCT
Organism: Oryx dammah; assembly: GCF_014754425.2. Taxonomy (NCBI): domain Eukaryota; kingdom Metazoa; phylum Chordata; class Mammalia; order Artiodactyla; family Bovidae; genus Oryx; species Oryx dammah. Next base: position 38,683,557 of record NW_024070192.1, on the reverse strand, counting down.
GGGCAAGGTGGTAGTCCACTGTAGGGAACTGCACTGTAAGAATACACAATTTTGGAAATATAAATTATTTCCAATTTTCCTTGTTATAAACAGCTCTGAAATAAACATCTGCAAACATACGTTATTTCATTTAAGTATGCTTTTAGAACTGTCAAAGCTGCAATCCTACCAGCATTTTATCACTATACCTATTCAACTACATTTTTGCCATTGATGAATAGTGCATATTTTATCTTTGCTAATTTGGTCCATTTGTCTTTCTTCTTTTGTAAATTGCCTATTTTTATCCTTAACCTATATATTAAGGTTTTTTCCTTTTTCTTATTGTCTTCTAAGAGTTTTTCATATTAAGGGAGCTAATTCTTTGCTATATGCTGTAAATACTTAGACTGTACGTGTTATCACTTTTTACTGTTTCTTGATATGTAAAAGTTTTTATTTCTTAAGCAGCTGAATCCATAAAATTCCTTTTATGCATTCTATCTTTGGAGTTTAGAAAGACTATTCCTATACCCAAAATTCAACAGTTCACCTATACATTTTTTCCTAGTATTTAAATAAAATAAATATACTGAAATCATTAAACCATTAGGAATTTAGTTTGTATAATACATAGGAAAGGGAATCTAATGCACTTTGCCCACAGCTGTTCCAACTGCATCTATTAAAAATCCATTACTAAAATAAATAAATAAAAATCCATTACTTAAAAAAAAAAAAAGTTTCTGTCTAGTTCCACCCTTAACAACATGAAATGCTCTTATTCTACATTATAGTCTTTACATGGTGGGGTGGTATCTTTTACTTAGGAGTCAGGTTCTAAAGTAAGCCCGTAAAGTGAAAATCCAAAATAGCACCGTGACATCTCTTTAATCATTCACAGCACTGTAACGTTCATATTATGAGAAACACACAGGAGTCAGGACTGATTAAGAAAGGAAGATTCACCCTGTCCACTCTACACTCCCTCTGGGAGGTTCAGTACTGAGTAGAGTGCAGGCTGGACTCACTCTATTTAATGTGCACATGCTGTTTAGATTTGAACGCCACTTTGTGCCAGACAATGGGGGCCCATTCCTATGGCAATACGTTGCTAATGTTTTAATTCCTTGAACTTCACAGTATACTAAATACCCATCTGGGAGAGTTTACACTCCTTCACCTTTCCATCATCCATTTAGAACATTTGCTTTGAGCATCTTTTCTTTGAACAAAAGAAATGTCATGTCATTTTCTTTCACAAAAACCTCAGGAGGATTCTGATTTGGGGAAGAATTGACATATTAACTTTATTGAGCTCTCCTATCCAGAAACATACTGTGTCCCTAGATTCACTGTCTCCCCTGAACCCCTGAGAGCAATGTTGTTGCTTTGTGCACACAGGCTTAAAGTATTTCTTTGCCGAGTGTCTGCCTATTTCTCTTTGCTACTGTGTACGGGATCTTTTATTGTAATTATATTTTCCAACCAGTATCTGGAAAGCTATCAATTTCCCTTTATTTATTTATATACATTTAAAAAATATATATGTATGTATATTTTATTCAGTAATCATTTGAAAATTTTTAGGTGATTCTCAAATGTTTCTTCAGGTAGACAATAATCAAGCCATCTGTAAAACTGCAATTCTTTTTCTTTCTAATCTTTGAACTCAATAAATAAGAGAAGCAGAAGATTGCGTTACAGAGTTCCAACTCAGTAACTTCTAGTGTTAGAAGCTTGTCCAAGCTGTTTAAAAAGAATGTATGTTCATCTTTGTAGATTAAAAAGTTCAAAATATATCATTAAATCAAACCCATATTATTTAGGCTCTCTATCAGTAGTTCTTAACCTTTTCTGGGTCAACTACTCTTTTAAATGTGAAGTTCTAAATTACAGGTTAAAGCTTTAAGCCCTTCATGGACACAGGAACCTGGTGGGCTAGTCCATGGGGTCGTAAAGATCTGGACACATTTAGCGACTAAACAACAACTTCAAGAAAAAGAGCATATATAAAGAGTATTTTTGTCTAATTGTCTTAGAAGCATTCACTGATCCTCTGAAAATCCCTAGGCCACTGTTGTTTATTTTTATCTACTTGGTTCAAACTACAAAGAAAAATGTCTCTGAATTACATAAAACACTTAAGTCTTCTGAAAGTTATTCCTTTCAGAAGACAAAAGACAATCATGTTTTCTTTTTTTAATAAATTGAGGCTTTTTGTCTTCTATTTTACTTTTCTTTAATTTGGAGGGAAGCCTCATTTCTAGCCTGATTTTGCCCATCCTTTTATTTTTTATCCGCAATTTTAAGTTTTGAGCATGGCATCTATAAATGGCATATAGTTAAGATTTTAAAGAATTATTCTCATGCATTCAACAAACATTTATTCAATGTCTATTATTTGTCAGACACCCTTAAACCATTCAGATATGTTGTGATAACAGATTTTGTGGTCTGCTCTGAGTGACTTTTTTAAAAAATATAAATTTTAAAGCCATCTTAAAAAATCTAACCATTTTAAAAATCTTCCTCTGGTTCCTTAAGTATGAGCCATCAAGTTCTTTCTTATTTGCATGCTATGAAAGGCTCTTTGTAACCTGTTCTTTGTCTTCCTTTCAGTCTCATCTCCCAGTATTCCCTAAGCTATTATCCTATATCCACTTCAGCCCCATCTAATGCAGCTCTGCAAATGTACCAGGCCTTTCACAAAATTCTGTTCTCTACACTTGGAACTCTTCCGCCCTTCTATTCAGCCATCAGAATTCAGTTCAAAGACCAAGGCCTTCACTAACACCACCTCCAAATCACCATGGGTCCTTCTCTTCAGACTTCCGTTTTCAATTGTCTACCTAATACCCCACCTTGGATACTGCATAGACTTTTCAGATTCAATGCGCCCCCAAATGAAAATATATCATCTCCCCTAAACCAGCTCATTCTACCTTGTTCCTTACTGCAGTAAACAGCACTATCACCTCATCTCTTGCTAAATTGAGGTCACTTGGCTCATTCTTAATTTCTACCATTTCCTGCTAATCCTATTCATCAATTTCTCTCAGATTCATCCAGTGATCTATATCCCTCCTCCCTCTACCGAGTTAGGCCATCAATATATCTAATGTGGATTACTGAAACCAGTCCCTACTTGCTCACTTATATTTCCAGTCTTAATTCCCCCTGCAATCCAGCCTCTACAGTGCTCCTAGATTACACCTATCTAAACAATTCTGGTCCATCCTAAAGGAGATCAGTCCTGGGTGTTCATTAGAAGGACTGATGTTGAAGCTGAAACTCCAATACTTTGGCCACCTGATGTGAAGAGCTGACTCATTTGAAAAGACTCTGATGCTGGCAGGAGGAGAAGGGGACGACAGAGGATGAGATGGCTGGATGGCATCATCGACTCGATGGACATGAGTTTAAGTAAACTCCAGGAGTTGGTGATGGACAGGGAGGCCTGGCGTGCTGCAGTTCATGGAGTCACAAAGAGTCGGATATGACTGAGTGACTGAATTGAATTGAAACAATTCTGAATGCTACTGACTTGCTTTAAAAAACTTAAGTAGATAAGGATGGGGATGGGTAATTCTGAAGACACAAGAATGCACCGCACATGAGCCTAAGATAAATTCCAAACTCATGGCCTTATACAGCACTGCAAGCGTCGCCCTCTCAGCCTCACCTCCGGTCACGTGTCCAGCACACCCCAGCAGCTCTTCCAGTCCCCGACAACTCTGTGCTCTTCGCACATGGCACTCCCTCTGCCTGTAACACTCTTCTCTCTACCTGGCTCATTCTTCAGAACACAGCTGAGACCACCTTTCTGTTTCAAATTATTCTCTAAATCCCAAGGTGGGGGTCAGGTTTCCCTTCTGTGTGATTCCACTGTGTGCTCCACAGGCTCAGCCACACTGCAGGCTAACTGCTTATTTGCCCACTTCCTCCACTAGTGTGTCAACTCCAAATATGGCTGTGACCAGGTCTTTCTTGTTTATTACACCTTTCCTAGAACTTGGCACAAAATCGTTTAAAAAAAAAATCAATAGATATTTAAGTACATAATAAAAAAAAAGCAAAAGAAAAAAAAGTACAAAAATAAGAAGAGAGAAGAAATAAAAAATAACAAAACTGTAGTTGTTCTAAAGCTACTAGGATAAACCTCCACAGACATAATTATGAAATAAAGGTTTAAGAACAATGGTAGAGGTGATCTAAACACAGAGAAACACCAACTCAGTATTTTCAGAGTGATCTCCAAAGTAAGGTGTCAAAGATAAATCTTTAGAACTCTTATTTAAATATATTTTTAATTTCCAGTTTGAAGTTTGTTTTCTAAGATGCTTAATATAGTAACATGGTAAGTAATATAAGCATTCATACATGGAACTGTGCTCAACTTTCACTGAGTGAAATAGACAATAAAGCTTGGAAATTACAGTTCTAGGGTATTTGACTTAACCTTGTGTATTGGTGAGGGGGTGGTGTCACAGATCTCTTTGAGAAACTTGTGAAAACCAAGGATTATATCCCAGAAAAATAATATAAATACATATATATGTATTTTATATATATATATATATAAAGTTTTAGGATTTCCAGGATACCTTGGCCCCACGTTAAGTCCTGCCCTGGGGCCTCCACTCTTACAAGAAGTCCGCCAGGAGGAAGACTGAGGTCAGCAAAATGGCTCAAGCCTTCTGACCCTATTGTTCCTGACCTTCCCACTTCTCCCCAAATCCTGCTCTTCTTCCTCCCAACAGGTGAATCAACACATTTTCCCCAGGCAGGTTTGAAATTTCCACCCTCCTCTGTAGCTCACATAGAATTTAGGATGGCAGTTGAAGATCTCCTTCTCAAGGGGGTAACACAAACATCAGTTATTCCCACACCATTATCATCATCTCTGCCATTTCCTGAAGCATCATACCTATTATTTTCTTAATTTTTAATAATTAACTTTTAAGCTTGAATTTAGTGACATCCTAAGTAATACTGAAGTGAAATCAGTTTTGAGGTCCTGGTTATTATTCTCCTACATCACAACAAAATAAATATACACTTAAAATAAGGACCTCAGACCCCCACCAGGTCTGAGGGCACAATCCTAAGGTTTCTGCAGTTACCCTGCTGAGTAAGCAATAATCTGGACATCAAGAGGTTTTTCTTGTTGTTGCTTTCTGGGGTTTTTTTTAGTCAGAAGGAAACTTAAAAGCCTTTGGTCCAGTCTTCTTATTTAATAGATTAAAAAGCTAGAACAGAGAGAAGTGATTTGTCCAAGGTCAGATGAGAAATTTATGGAAAAGTCTAGAATTAGTATTCAGGTCTACTATCAGTCCAGTATACTTTCCACTAAGCAGGGTCCATTCAAATTACACTAGAATAATACTGTATCAAGAATTCTTCATCTGTTACCTACCTCACGCTTCCATTCAGATTACACTAGAATAATACTGTATCAAGAATTCTTCATCTGTTACCTACCTCAC